>NW_027203558.1:0-69257 GCF_024711535.1 Dipodomys merriami | reverse complement strand
GTAGGTGCTTGCTTCTTCCTAGGAAATTCAGAAATTACACATTAAAAAAGTCTTCAGTGTATTTTATTTTTATTATTGCATTAAAAAATGATCTGTCAGTGGTTGGTGGCACACAAGAGTTGGGATTTATCCACGCAGTTGACCAATACAAAAGATCTTTCCTGATCAATGTCACTTCATTGGGGTGTGGGGTGGGAATGGCTTTAGTGGTTAGAAGCAGTTCCCAGCACTCAAACTCGATCTTGGGTTAATTAATTAACTAATTACTTAATTAATTTATAATCACAGTCTAATACTTGTTTTAATAATTTACTCTAACATTGTCTGAACAGGACAGACAGATGAGAGTCTGGCCGATCTGTAATCCCAATTCCTCTGGGGAATACCTGAATTTTTTAAAAAATAATATTTTATGAACATTCAGTGGTTGTACCAAACAGTTGCTATTCTACAAAAGCGGTTTATGAATACAAGAATTTTATAGACATCCAAAAGCAATTTATATGGATTGAATTGGAAAATAAAATCTGTGCAACATGCTGAATCTAGGAAGTCAGGTATTGTTGTGCTTTGGAATAATTGGAAAAAAATTAAAAGCATATGTTTTCAGGGAGGGAATGTGGGTCAGTGGTAGGGTGCTTTCCTTGCATACATGAAGCCCAAGGTTTGATTCCTCAGTATACTACAGACACAGAAAAAAACAGAAGTGGCACCGTGGCTCAAGTGATAGTGTGCTAGTCTTGAGCTGAAGAAGTTCAGGGACAGTGCCCAGGCCCTGAATTCAAGACCCAGGGCAGTCCAAAAAAAAGAGCATGTATTTTTCATGTGGATCCAGTTGTATTATATTCACAAATTGCTTTATTGAATGGCCACTCCTCTATCAAACCACTTATAAATAACACAATATATTTAAAAATTAAAAGATAAGAAATATAGTTCTGATTATCTGATGTATGAAATGGTTACCCCTCAACTCTATAGTAAAAATAAATTAAAATATTGTAACGTAGAAAAATAATTGAAGATACATTTAAAGATAATAAAATATAAAGATAAAAGATAATTTAAAATATATAAAAAGATAATGAAAATATATTTTCAAAGATAGTAAAATATTTTTAAAGATCATGTTTTCTAAAAAGATAAAAATACATTTAAAATGAGATAAATACATTTTTTAAAGATAATAAAGTTCGTTTTCAGTATAGTGTCTTGTATATCTCATTGTCATAATGAGTCAACATGTATCCTTATTTAAGCATTTAGTTATATCCCTTCCCCTTCCCAAATTACAAAAATGTATATACAAGATACAGGACACCAGAATCAAATACAGTGAAAACAGGGGTTATATTGTTGGGGGGTGGAAAGAAAAAGAAAAAAAATAATAAAAATGTATGTTTTTTAAAGAGTACATTTGTACTCAACAGTTCAACTTTCGAGGGAAACTGGTCTCATTTTCTGAAACCTTAGCTATAGAAGACAAAATATCAATAGAAGAGCAAACGTTCACATATTGACATGCACTCAATTAGACCTAGAACAAATGAATGTGAAGATTCGTGGAAATACTTTTCTATGATGGTTTGGGGATAGGGGAGAATTCAGGAATTGGTTTTCTGTGCACTTTATGGAGCGGGTGGAATTCTTCACCCAAACTCCAAGTGATTGAACTACAAGAAAGTTCATGGGATTGATTAGAAACCAGGTTCCTTAACCCAGGATTCATCCAGAAGGAGTGGAGAATGGTTCACTCCACACTGGGCAGGGGACTATGAAATGAGATGGTGGAACTCTAGTGCACGGACCATGATTACTTCTTCCATGGCAGACTTTGGTGAAAACTATTGCCAAGTTCTGCTGCAAATGTCATCGTCTTCTACAACAGGAATGTGGACAAGGAAGGAAATATCACATTCATAATCCTGGTGGCAGGTGAATCAGAGGCTGTGCTGGGGATGGAGAAGAACGGACAGTGCCTCACTTTACAGAACTCTGTGCATGCAGGAGGCCTCAGGGTGCACAATGGGTGCAGAATCAGTTTTCTGTAGACCAGAAACACCTCCGTGGGTCTTTTTCAAGATACCTGGCTCCATGGCAAACACCCATTGCTACAGCTCGCTAGGCAGTGGCCTGTGCCACTCACACAGTGATATTGCGGCTGACAGATAGGAACCCACATTGGAAATTCTTATTAAATTTGATTTATACACACTTCTTTCCATGATGTGGAGTGAGCTCATTTCTGTGTTGAACTCTCCCACCACGTTCTCAAGGCATGAAAATAAATCTAAATTTCCTCACAGATTGGTGGGAATTGAGCCTCTCAAATGTAAAGTTCTCCAACATGAAAATAACTGGAGCTTTGACTAAACACCTAGCACCAAGCTCCTGAGTTTTATACTGGAGTGTCTGTCATACACAGGGGGGTGGTAGAATATTGAGCCTTGGTTGAACCATTTGCAAAGATGGGATTTAGCTTTTTGATGTGGGTTTTTCTCATAGGTAACCAGGGATAACATGGTAAAGGAAAAGTTCACTTCATTTCATCCTTTCATTTGAGGGAGGCTAAAAAACACAGAAAATGTGTGCTGAAATGCACAAAAGGTAAAGGATACCCCAGAGGTTGGAGGAAATAAGAACATTCAGGTGGAAACCGGAGGCTCATGCCTGTCATCCCAGCTTAACAGGAGGCTGAGATATGAAGATTTTGGTTCAAAGCCAGCCCAGGGCAAGAAAGTGCATGAGTCTCTGTTCTCCAGTGAATCACCAAAAAGCCAAAAATGGAGCTGTGAAGCTCAAGTGGGTAGAATGCTCACCTTAGGCAAAAAGAAAAACGCTCAGGGAAGTTACCCAGTGCAGTACTGGCAACACGCATGCACGCATGCACAAACACACACACGCACACACACACACAACTCAATTCCATCATAGCTTTGTCATTGGTGAGTACTGAAAATGCAAATGATCAGATGCCCTGCCTGGGGTGAGGGGATTTTCATTTAGGCCAAATTGGGAATGACCTGCCTGCTGACAAGCTTGTGAGCATGCACCTAGTGTTGTGCTTGACCTGGGAGTCAATCCTTCAATTCTTATAGTTTAAGTAAAATCCCCTCTAAACAAAAAAGTCAGTACAACAAAGAAAGCAAAAAAAAAAGAGCACAGGTTTTAGATCTGTATGAATTCTGTCTTGCTCCCTCTGTCCTTCAGTATCTTATATAAACTCAGAACCAAAGAGCCAGTGGACTGAGAATGTTAGGTTATTAAATACTTCACCAATTAGAAATATTTTTAAAGGATTTTGGTGTGTACAAGCATTTGGTTGGGCTTTCACTAAACCAAACTATGCAAAGTTGGGAATTACAGTAGAATCATGATTAGGAGAAGTAGGTCAAGTGTGAGCTACCAGAGGGTGGCACGACTGGCCAAGTCGTTTATCATCCTGATAACACATTCTGCCTTAAATTATGCTTATATTCCTATTCTTATTTTTAGCTTTTTGACAAATCCCTGAGGATTGAGGATGTTGCCTAGTATACAACAAACATATTGAAATATATGTAGGTTAAATAGAATGTTTTAACCAATTTTACACACTCACCATAGCTATTGGCTTCCCCAGAAGACACTGAATGAAAACATTGATATTAGTTAAGTGCTATATCATGTAACTACCTGGTGACATTGGAGATCAGTTCAGAAGGAAGTTTTCCCTAGATTTCTCCTTTCTATTAGCAAGTAGAGTGAAATGAACTGTTATGCAAATTGGAATATAATTTTCAGATGTGATTTTAAACCTCTGCTTTCTATTATATTTTAAAAGTACAGCTCTCTGTAATTAATGGATCATTAGCACATTTATTTGCAAGGAATTAAAATATGATATATACAACTATTTTGTGCATCAGAGCTATAAACAAATTTTTTCTTCTCTTAAACCTCCTTTTTACATATATTTATGATTACCCACAAAACGTAGAAAATTATTTTAAAGTGCTATTATTCACCTTTTCTACTCCTTTAGCTTTTGTTTTTGGTATTCATTCATGGATAGTAATAGCTGCTATTTATCCAGACCACATTATATATGAGATTCTTTACTCACTTTAATTTTTTTATAACCTACCAAGTTAAAAATCATAATTGCTTTTAGATGATAATTAATTTATATTATTTTCATAACCTTCCAAGGTATATTAGCCAGAAATCTGTAGAGAAACAGAAACAACACAACGTAATTATAATATACTACATATATTGGGTATATATATATATATATACATATATATACATATATATGTATATATATATATATATATATATATATATATATATATATATATATAGGTCAAAAAACAAACTTTCATTTGGATTTCAGAAATCTGATTGGCTTTTTTTAGTGGCTCATGAACTAAGCAGCATCCAGCTCATCCAATGAACTAAACAGGCAAAGAGAGAGAGACAGAGAAAAGGAGGGATAAGGAACAAATTCAACAAATAAAAATTACTTCTTTCACGTTACCTCTTTATAATCAAATCTTGTTGGCTTAAGGTTTGGCTATTAGACAGGTACCAGTGGCTCATGCCTGTAATCCTAGCTACTCAGGAGGCTGTGATCTGAGGATCTTGGTTCAGAGTGAGCCAAGGCAAGAAAGCCCATGAGACTCTTATCTCCAATAAACTACCAGAAAACCAGAAGTGGTGCTGTGGCTCAAGTGGGGAACGTTTGCCTTGAGCTGAAGAGCTCAGGCACAGTGCCCAGGCCCAGAGTTCAAGCCCCCAGCTGACCAAAAAAAACAGCTTTAGCTATTATTTCTATCCATATTTTTTGGAAGTTCAGTAAATAATTCAGGTTTTACTTTGGTGATGTGGAACCTCAGTAAGAACGACTCTAATTTGAATCTGCTATATTTTTCAATATGCAAACACATATACATACACATATGTACATGCATATATGATATAGTTATGTGATACAATTATATCCAATATAATTTTAACAGATATATGTTATACATGTGTATGTTAAAAATATACATCATCACTATCCATTATGATTGTGAAGCCTTAACAAATCCAACATCTGGGCCCTGAAAACTAAGGAAGATCTGTAATCTATAACTGACAGAGTTCCTTCTTACCTTGCTTATATTAGGCCTTCCTTCCACTGACACTATGGAAGGTAATGTGCTATATTCTCACAATGCTACCTATTTAAATACGTCTTCATTGAAACCTGTAGAATTAATAATATTTCGTTATCTGGGTGCCATTTGTAGCCAAAGTTGACCGTAAAGTGAACCATTGTACAGGTAAATATTATGATCCCATGTTATAGATGGGCACATTAAGGGTCAGAAACATTGATGATAACACTAACAGAAAGTTTATTATGGAGCATTTGCATTCTACAAAAGGAGTTCGTTTAATACAGTCCAGGCATCTTTCCCTATACATTTCTTTCAAATTGGTAGTGGTATATATTTTGTAAGTTTCATTAATGTACTGATAAATATTTACAAGGATAATAATCAAACTAATGAGGTAGGTGTCTCTCACAATAAGTTCCCAGAAAGAGCTAGAAGTCATCTTGTGCTTTATTATCTCCAGAAACTTTGTACTGTTATCCATTCCTGATAACCACACTTGAATTTCAGATTCTATTGCTTCTCATCTAAAATATGTACTATCGCATTCAAGTCTAGTCTTTTTATTTTCTGTAATTAAGGCACTTTCGATTTCTCTGACCACCATTTTAAATGCTCTTAAGTTATTCATGAACTATTGCTCAAATCTTGGGATAAGTGTTAAAGTTTACTTCCAGATGAGCTTTAACTGTCTTTGCAGCCACCGTTTTAACCCTTTGCTGTAATTAATAATCAGGTTAGACTTGCTCCTTTCAGAGGCTGACATTTTCTTTGATGCTGTGCCACTTCAGCCTTTGTAAAGTATTCACGATCTCCCCAGTAAGCATGTATTTTCTCCTTCCTCACAGTACTGGACGGAAATCTAAAATGGGCGGAGTTAGAAATAAGTATATTATCTATTATTCCTTGCCTTATTAGGGTTTACGGTTTTAGGTACTGCATGATGTTTATGCATACGTAATCTATTAACCTATTAGAACACAGGGCAGATAAAATGTGCCCAAAGAAGTCCAAAATCCAAATGTAATGGGCCCCCTATTCGCAGAGAATACTCTGTATCCCTTTCAATGTACTCCATAAAAGTATAACACATTCATTGACATAGGAACCAGGGAAGAAAACTCCAGGTGTGCTACCTGGGCAAAAGTGCCTCTCAGTGAAGGCTGGCGCTGGCCCAGCTCCATCCAGCTCCCTGCCTCCAGCAGGATCTCGCCCACTGCTCAAGGAGGGTAGGGGGATTGGCCTACAGGCAAGGGGCACACACTGCACATGCTCTATCTCCAGGGCTGCCTCTGTGCATGCAGCCCAGCCTCTCCCGCGGCTCAGGTGCAGGCGTTAGGTCCGGGGACGCAAGCACGCCCTGCGTGTGGGTGCTCTCCAAGCCCACCAGGCGCAGGTTTCTTGAGTGCGGCCGGCCTCGGTCTGAGGAGAGGGCACCGGGCTGAGGCGGCTAGTCAAAGGTGGCGCCTAAGCGACAAGGAGCGCAAGCGGTGAGTGCCGGTGTCGGGGGCTAGCAGGGAGGGCTCTTCTGTGCTTGTGCTGTGCCAGACATATTGGGCTAGGGCACGCGTGCCCGGCTGCTGGCCGGAGTGGCCACGCGCTGGGGGACCGGGCATGGCACCCATAGGGTGGGTAGGTGGTCGGCCTTGGGGTCAGGGAGGCAGGGGCTCCCGTGACCACCCTGCTTGGGCGGCACTGGCCATGCGGGCTGAATTGCAGAAAGGGATCCAGTTGGGGCTCGCCAGGGGGCCAAGGCGGGGAGCCTGGCCGGCCCCAAGCCTGGGGAACCTCTGAGGAGGAGGAGGGCAGCCCGCCAGGGATCAGGTCTGGATTGGCCCCACAAACGCCCAAGGTGTTGGCGACCTGGGAGGTGGCAGTGGTCCAGGGACCCAGGGGCACGGCCTGGGAGCCAGGGCGTCTCGCTAGCAGCAGCGGCCTCACCCCACTCCCCCTGAGACTGTCGGGGCACCGGGTGGGTAACCTGAGCAAAGTTCCCCCAAGTAACTTTGTTGGGGCACCACAGACAATGTGTGGGGTTGGGACGGGAGAAGGAGCAGGTGTGGGCTTTCCGGACAAAAGCCCTGGGGACCCCAGTTGCCACCCCCACCCCGACCCCTACCCCGGCCCCATATAAATGGATGATGGGCGATTGCGAGGATTGGTTTCCTTCTGGAGCTGCTGGCTCCTTTCTTCCTAGTTGGGAGTCCTGGCATTCGTGGCTCCTTTTCTCCTACAATCGATGTTGAAGTTTTGGCGTTTTGGGTGAGAAAGATGTTTGTTCCCTGGAGGAGAAAAGGCTCCCATTGGTACGATCTTTCTTTTTTTTTTAATTTAATTTAATTTTAATTGTGGACATACTGTACTGAGTGGTTACAATTACATGGGCAGGATAATGCGTACATTTCTTACCAAGCATTGCATCCTCCTCCTTTGTTTACCCTTCACATCCCTTCCCAGCCTCCCCCCTCCCCCACCAATCCCAATCCTTCTCCTTCCCCCCCTTCCCTCCCACCCCCACCGACTTGTAAAGCTCGTTTTGGAGATGACAACTTGTACTTCTCATTGTTGCAACAGGTCCACCTGAATCCTTAAACAACTGGTTTTTCCCCATCTCCTCCACAAGTTATACTGACATCAAATATAGTGAAAGCAGGGGTTATACTGTGGGGGAGGGACATACAAAGCAACAAAGAGATAAAGCTCAAAGAAGGTGTTGTCAGGACGTGCTGTCTGTTTTTGTGTACCCAGCAGCCTATTGTCTTAGTTTTGCTTGTTGCAAACTAGCTCATTCTTAGTTTTAAAAAGGTCCAGAGAGGTAATATTGCATTTTCTTTTAAACATATCCCGTGCCACCTCGCCTCACTGCTGAAGTTCAGTAATTCCCAAACTTGGCTACACGGGAGTTTTAGCACTTATTTTAGCCAAATCACACCCCAGACCCATGAAGACACTATATCTATATCTCTATATAATATATAATGTATATAATATATTAAGCACTTCCATGGTGCTGCACAGTTTGGAGAGGGCTGACTTAATATGTAAAGCTAAAGTCAGGACTTTAGATTCACAAAATAAAAGCATTCTGTTGCTAGTAATGGGATGAAACTAGTTCTTTTCTCTGAGACAAGAGCTTACAAAGGGTAGTTTCTTTCACAACAGGGAGGGAGGCTGGGATCTCTGATGGTTTAAACTTTAGCTAAAAAGTTTGACTAGCTCCCAGGACATGGTGTTTTGAATTTCTGTTACTAGCCTTCCTTCTTTAACTCTTTGATACAAGCCAAACAATTTCTCCTTTTAACCCTCCATCAACTCCTCCCTTAACCTTCCCAGCTTCTCTGTTAGTTTTACCCCAGACAAGGGGATAATCTTCTGATGTCAGTTACTGAATCTGAAGGGTTAAGAGGTTTCCATAGCAATGTGTCCTTACCAGGGGAAGTGGGCAGGCCCTCTTACCATTAGGTTCCCAAATGAGATTCGCTTCCTTTTCTGAAGATTTTCATTCAACCTTGTTCAGTTCTTGGCCTAGGCACATGTAAGGGTGATCTCATCCAGTTCAGGGTTTTCTTCTAAGATAATTGCAGAATTCTTTCATGATGCTGCTGTTTGGGCATGATACTGCTTGCAAGGACATTTTCCTTCCTGGACTATTCCCTTGTACTTCCTTTGTACTCAGGAGACTTGTTTGACAAAGTTCCAAAATGAGTGGAAACAGTTTTCTTCTAAAATGTTTCCTGTCACTCACCGAAGCCTAAGAATTGTATGCATCGTTTTTTTCTAAAGTTCTAAGACATTTTATATCTAAGCAATTAAAAAAAGTCAAATATCCACAGCACTACAAAAAACTTTTGATAATTTGTTCCCCCCGCCAAAAAAGTCAACTTTTTAGCTTTATTCCTAGAAGGTGTACTGCGCAGATTCTTTACACAAAAGTGAAACCATTTGTAATGTTATCCTTTGAAATAACAAAAGAAAAACACATTCGAAGCATTTATTCAATTCTTTCCTCTCCCAAAACACAAATCCAGAATCAAAATTTCAAATTTCAAAAGGTTCTGAATAAATATGGTACACAAATACCCTACTTACATGATTCTGGCATTTTGTTAATGTCTTCAAGCTTTCTGTGCAAATAATCACAATTCAGTTAATTTCAAGATGGTTGCAGAACTCCAGTTATTCTGAGAGTGCATTAGGAGTTGGAACATTAGGAGTTGGTTTTCTTTCACTGACCTCTTTTCTTACTTACCTCTTGTTTTTATGTGCTAAGTCCATTTCCTGTTCACCAGCTTTCAAACAAATTTCCATAAGGCTAATTTTTCACACTTCATTATGAGAAGGGAACACTGGTAGATGTATCCTCATAGCTTATAGTTCCAAGTATTTGTGCTCTGCTACTGAGATAGTAATCTCATCCTCTTCCCCTTTTCCATCACACATCAAAAATTGTCTTGGAGTCTTCTCAGTATAGTGCTTCTTTCAATCCAGTTTTGTAGCAACAAATTCTTTGTTTATTTTTTTATTTTTACTTACTTATTTATTTTTTGGGTAACATGTAATTCCTGAAGGGTACTTTTTAAAAAATTAAGCAACTGTTGTGTATGAGATTTTCTTAAAACAGTGTAGAATGAAATGCATTTATCCTTGTTTTAGACAGCTAGGGAAATACTGAAAAACATTATATAAATAAAAATCACAGTCGTATCATCCAGAAATCAATAACTGCTAATGGGATAATACACTTCTTCTTTGTTAAAAAGAAATCTTCATAGAAAGTCATTGTGTTTGGTTTTTGTTTTATGTTTTATTTTCATTTTATGGCACTGAGGTTTGAACAGAAGGCCTTTCCATTTGAGCCATGAATCTATTTCAGACATACTTTGAAATAAAGTTGCAATATTAATTTTGTACAGTTTCAAATTCCTCCTTTTACTAAATTTGTAGTATGATTTTTTGTTTGTCTTTTGAAAGTAGATTTTTAATGATGCATATGCACACTTTTATTTAGCTAGTTTCCTATTAATACTGTTTTTTGTAAAAAAAATAAATCATTTTTACTGGTTGAGCAAATGATATTGGGTTCTCTTGTTTCAAAGTCTATACTGGCCAAATCTTGTGTATAAGTGACTTTAATTCTTTAATGCTTTAATCTTTCTTGGCATATGGGTAATGTCTTTGCATTATAAAGTTCTATTGAGATAGAAGAAGGCTAACAAGGACTGGAAAAGACATGGGCTTAATTAATAAATATTGGTAAATGCCCTGGCCTGAAAGTATCTGTGATTTCTTTTTCTCTTTTCTTTTTAATTTTTTTTGTTGTAAAGATACTGTACAGAGGGGTTAAAGTTACATGGGTGAGGTAATGAGTACATTTCCTATCTAGTACTGGGGAATCTCTGGGGAGGACTAGGACAGCCCGCAAGGGCTCTGGTAGCAATCGGCCACATGAATGCCCGCAGTGTTGGCAACTCTGGAGGTGGCTGTGGTCCAGGGACAAGGGGGCGCAGCACGGGAGCCCCCTCGCTCTGAGCCCCCTGGGGGCACCTGGTGGGGAACTTGAGCAAAGTTCCCACAAGTAACTTTATTGGGGTGCCACAGATGAGTGATCCTAAAGACCCTAAAAGTGTGTGTACCCCAAAATGTTCACTTCCATCAATGTCACCACACCTTCACTCCATAGGGAACCCAGCTTGATCCTCAGAGGGCCAGCTGGGGACATGCAGTGGGTGGGGAGACAGCCCCATGTGGCTCGGGGACACATGGAAATCTAGGCCACGTTCCAGTGCACACCATTTCTCATTTCCTCTCTATGCCATGCAGGGAGATTAGAGGCCCTGAGACCAGGGTAGTTAAAGAAGGTGGAGGAGCTCGCCAAGGAGAACAACATCCTATTTTCCAGCATCCAAATTATTCCATCTCCAGGTGAGGCCCAGGGCTGTTTCCTATAGAATACCCCCCCAAAAAAACCATGAAATGAAATCACTATCTAAGATCCTGACTCAGTATGTTCTTTGTCTACAGTTGCACTGTACTCAAGTGTGAGTGCATAAACTTTGTCATATTGAACATCTCCCTTGATCTTGTTGTGTTTTTTCCTTCCTTGCACTTTTTCACAGATGAGTACTGAGCTTCCCTGAAGTGAGTAGACACAAACCTGGCCCAACCCATTTGCTACTTTAATTCTACTATATTTTTCATTGGATAAGTGGAGTTCCATGGTTAACAGAGTCTCTCTTGAAGGAGACTATCGTAGTCTCTTTTTTTTGTTTTGATTTTTGTTGTTGTTGTTGGTGGTGGTGGTCGTGGGGTTTGAACTCTGGGCCTGGAAACTGTCAACTCAAGGTTGGTGCTCTACCACTTGAGCCATGGCACTATTTTGGTTTTCTGGTGGTTCACTGGAGATAAGCCTGGCCTGACTTTGAACATGTGATCCTCAGATATCAGCCTCCAGAGTAGCTAGGATGACAGGCCTCAGCCATCTGGTGCCTGGCTTAGTCTATGTTTTTGTTTTTTTTGTTTTTTTTTTTTTGTGAGAATACGGTACAGAGAAGTTACAATTACATGGGCAAGATAACGAGTACATTTCTTTTTTATTTATTTTTATTTTATTTTATTTTATTTTATTTGAGAATATACTGTACAGAGGGGTTACAATTACATGGGCAGGATAATGCATACATTTCTTACCAAGCATTGCAGCCTCCTCCTTTGTTTACCCTTCACATCCCTTCCCAGCCTCCCCCCTCCCCCCCACCCAATCATACCCCCCTCCCCCCCCACACCGACATTGTAAAGCTGGTTTTGACATGACATTTTGTACTTCTCATTGTTGCAACAGGTCCACCTGAATCCTTAAACGACTTGTTTGTCCCCATCTCCTCCACATGTTATACTGACATCAAATATAGTGAAAGCGGGGGTTACACTGTGGGGGAGGGACATACAAAGCAACAAAGAAATAATCTTATAAATGCGTTAGAAACACATGCATGAAAGAAACGAAAACATTAAAATACATATTTAAGGGTTCACTTTCCTAACATCACGTTATCTGACCTTTTTCGCTTGACTCATACCTATACTAGATATTGCAAATAAGGAAAACCATAGGACCTATGTTTCTTTGGGCCTGGCTTACTTCACTTAATATAATTTTTTCCAAGCCTTTCCATTTCCTAACAAATGGGGAAATGTCATTCTTTCTAACGAGTACATTTCTTATCAAGCATTGTTGCCTCCTCTTTGTTTCCCCTTCTCATCCATTCCCATACTCCCTCCACCTCTCCCCACCCGATCCTTCCTCCCCCCCCCACCAAAGTGGTAAAATTCTTTTTTTGAAATAACGACTTGTACATCTCATTGTTGCAATGGGTCCACCTGTATCCTTAGTGAAATGATTTGTTTTTGCTCTTCCCTTCCACAAATTATACCAACATCAAGTGAAAGCAGGGGTTATACCGTGTGGGAGGGACATACACAGCAGCATAGAAATCATCTTATAAATATATTAGAAACAATTGCATGAGTGAGAAAAAACATTTATCACAGAAATCTTCCCTGATGACTTCGGCCTCCACATAATTGCGAGGAGAAGGACACAGTCAGTCATGTTTGATCTGAAGCATGGAAGATGATGAACTTCGGGGGACTTTCAGAGTTAGTGGAGGATGTCATATTGGCGCACTCTCTTAGCCATAGGGCAGATCCTCAGAAATCATTTGGGCATGAAGATACACATGGAATTTCCAGTAGAAACTACCCATCAGCCATTACCACCCAAAAATGCATCTTGGATAGAAGTTTGAGGAAACCATCTCCTTGTCCTAGGAAGACCAGGCCCCAGGCACAGATTTGGTCCTGTTAGAAATAAATTTGCCCTGGCCATGTTCTCCTTCTGTAGGCGCTTTGTTTTCCATGTGTAATCTGCACTATGAAGCCATTCACAGGGTCTCAGGTGCATTTGATTGCCCACTGCTCCCTCCCAATAGGTAGTAGCATCTTCAAAAATGCATGCACATCCATCTTCCTCATTCAAATGGAATCAGCTCTAAGACAACAATCCATCCTAAACTTTGATACATCTTTTCCTCTTTCCTGGAAAGTCGTTATCTGGATTCGATGTTTTTCATTGCCTTCTTCCTTTTCTTCGGAAATTTGTGCTATTGTGACTTAACTCAGTGATTCAATAACAGTTTCCCAGAATCCAATTCTGACTGTGAAGACTCAAATCAATGTCCCCTGGCTCAGAATAAGCCACTTCAATTGAATCATGGAAAACTAAATCTATAAGAGAACTATACTATTAATTATAAAAATAATAATAATAACTATTATTTAGAATAACTCCAGGCTCACTCACACTCCTGGTCCTAGCTACCCAGAAGGCTAAGATCTAAATATCATGGTTTGAAGTCAGACTGGGGGCAGGAAAGTCCATGAGATTCTCATCTCCAATGAATCATCCCCAAACCCAGAAGTAGTAGAGTGCTAGCCTTGAACACAAAACCTGAGGGAGGATGCACATGTCCTGGGTACCAACTCAGGACCTGAAAACACACAGAGACAACTACAGAGTCCTTGAGTGTTTCAACATTAGGAAAGAAAATAATCTTGAAGACCGTGACTGATGTTGTACCCCACATTTCCCAAGAATGTAGCTTTGGTCACAGATTGTGATACAGGAAGGCAAAGTAAAGGTGCTGTTAGTTCTGCCCACAGAACCTCTCTATTCCCCTACTTGTCCTTGTACAGAATGGAGGCTCACCAGAATTCACCTGCCCAGTAATTACCAGTAGCTATCAATCACTTGACTGAATCAGCAAAGGATTTCCAGGTTCTAGGCTTACTTCCACTTCCTCTGAGGTTACTTCCTTTCTCATATCTCTTCAACATCTGGTTTTGGCCACACCTCTTCTTCCTCTTTCCCAGATATAGTCTGTCTCCTCTATTAGCTCCACCTCTCAGCATGGCTTACATCTGGTGCAGGCTAGTGGTTGGATTGCCCCCCCCCAATAAACTCTCTTCTGCCTGAACCATGTGGTGGTTTCCTTTCAGCAGAACTGAGCCCTGTCCTGTGTCAAGAATAAAGAATGCCAGCCTGGCACCAGTGGCTCATGCCTCTCATCTTAGCTACTCAGGAGGCTGAGATCTGGAGGATCTCAAAGGTTCAAAGCCAGCCCAGGCAGGAATGTCCATGAGGCTTTGATCTCCAGTGATACCACCAGAAAACCAGAAATGGTGCTATATATGTGGCTAGAGCTCTAGCCTTGAGCTGAAGAGCTCAGGGATTGTGCACAGGCCCAGAGTTCGAGCCCCATGACTGACAAAAAGCAAAAATATTTTCCCCTACTGCTGGTAACTATAGGAAGGATGGACATGGGTAAGTCCAGGAATGTAGAGGCTGGAGCCTCTTGAATGACATAAAAAAAGGCCTTAGGAACACCAGATGCCTAGAACATACAACTCCACAGTGGGGAGACTTCATCTGTTTACCTCTAAACATCCCCCAACCCACAATTAACAGGACATAGCTCAGTTTATATGCATAAGGAGTGGGCATACTTTAATATGAAATAATTGCTATTCCAGCCCAACCCTGGGCTGGAGGTTGAGTTCACCAAAATGCTTAAACCAAATAAGTCATACACCCAATACTCCACTTCCGTAGGATCTGATGGGTCTGGAAATCTCATGGTGGTTACAGGAAAATTTAAAAATAAAATTTAAAAAGAGCCACCTGGCCTCACATTTCATATGGAATCTACAGAAATGAAGGTATCCTTACAGTTTTGAAGGTTGCCTTTTTTTGCCCTAATGCTGAAACACTCAAGTATTCTGTCCTTGTTTCATTGTGGGTTTTTCCAGTCCTGAGCTTGTACTCAGGGCCTGGGAATTCTCCCTAAGGCTCTGCGTTGAAGGCTAGAACCACTCTACTATGTAAACCACAGCACCACTCCTGGGTTTTGGGTGATTAATGGGCCATCCCAGTCTCTTGGAGCTGAGTTCAAACTCTTCTATACTGAGTAGCTAGGATTAGTGGCAGGAGTCTGGTTATATTCTGAATTTTTTTTGTCAGTCATGGGGTTTGAACTCTAGGCATGGGTGCTGTTCCTGAGCTCTTCAGCTCAAGGCTGGCCCTCTACCACTTTGAATTTTACACACACACACACACACACACACACACACACACACATATGTTGCCAATTCTGAATTTTTAGTGGTTCATTGGCGATAAGAGTCTCACAAACTTTTCCTGCCCAGGCTGGATTAGAACCAGGATACTTCAGAACTCAGCCTTTTGGCTTAGCTGGGATGACAGGCATGAAAGGCATGTTGCCTCCCACTGGGCTGTTTCCATTCATTGGCCCCCAATTTCCTCCCTGTCCCCAGCAGCACCAGGAAGAGCAAATTGGTTCCCCACACTCCTGTAGCAGTGACATTGGCAAGGTAGATGGACATTAATCTTTTTGCCAGCCCTCCACTGTTCAGGTTTTTACAGTGACTCTTTGAGCAAGGACCTGGACAGTTAATCATCTGTGTTCTCAACACTGCCTCAGTGATCAAGTGATAGTGGAACTGAGTTGTTTTTCTTTGTTGGTTGTTGTTTTTATTTTATTTTTATTTAATTTAATTAATTTTTATTTATATTATTACTTTAATTTAATTAATTTTTATTTATTTATTTATTATTTTATATATTACTTTTATTTATATCGTGGTTCTAGTCCTAGGGCTTAATCTAGCGGTTTGAGCTTTGTTGTTGTTGTTGTTAAAGGCTAGTCTTATGCCACTTGAGCCACAGCTCTAGTTTTGGCTTTTATTGGTGACTCATTGGAGATAGAGTCACATGGTCACTCCTGCCCCAGGTTGGCTTTGAACCATGATCCTTATATCTCAATCATCTGAGTCACTATGTGAATGCCGTGAGCCCCCTGTAATCCCTGTCCAGCTGAGATTTCCTATATGGACTCCATACTCTATAGTTTCCTTTTATCCCCATCTGCATGACCATCCACGTTTTCTGTGTTCTTGCCCTGTCCTCACAAAAGGAGAGGACCAAATGATTTGAACTTCACTTAACCATGTTAGCTCTGTAGCAGCTGAAAAAATAAATCAATCAAAACTAGAAATCACATCTTTATAATTCATTCAGCCAGATGCTCAATATGATGCTCTCCCTGAGTATAATGGACACCTCAGTATCAAACTGAAATGTTTGGTCAGAGATCAAGATATCATGGGGATTGACAACATATTTGAGGGGCTCATTGGTGTACACCTGCCGGGAAATTTACATTACGGTTCACTCTGTTGAGAACATGTTAGGCGAGTTCAACATGGAAATGAGCCCACTTCCCCCAGGAAAGGACTAAATCTGCTTCAGTCAAATTAAATGAGAATTTGCCATGTGGGTCCCTAGCTGACAGCCCAATTATTCCTGCATGGGTGGCCCAGGCTATTTCACAGGGAGCTATGGGAATGGGATGGACTAAATGTGTGACAGATACAGGTGTTTCCAAAGTGACGTTTCTGCTATACAGAAAAACATTCTGACTCCTCCACTCAACAGTACAGGGCTAAGGTGATCAACCATGGGCTACTCTGCCCTATCCCAGTCCAGCCCCCATTCTTCCCCTGGCCCAGGTGGATAGGTGTCCTCCCCCACACTTATACCCACCTGCCACCAGGATCATGTGTGTTATCTGTCCTTCATTGTCCACATTCACGTTGTAGAAGATGTTATTGCCTTTGCTTTGCTTCACAAGCTCGAAGGTGTTCGTACCAGAGTCTACTATGGAAGAGAAAGAACCCAGGGTGAGTCCACTTGAGTTCCCTCACCTCATTTCACTTTTCCCTAGTCCTGTGTGGAATAGACTGTTCTCTCCTCTCCTTCTGGATTAAGCTGGTGGTCAATAATCAATAACTTTGAACCTAATCAATCCATCTCATGCACTTCCTTGAAGTTCAAATATCTTGATTTCTTGGGGTGGTGATGGGCCCCATAGATAAATTTCTGAATTCTCCATGCTCCCCAAAACACCATTCAAGGCTGAATCTTCCTGAATCTGTGCTCCCACATGTCACAGGTTAAACTGATAAAAATTCAGTAGGTGCAGGTATGCTCTCCTTCTATTGACATTCTGACTTTTATATCAGAGATTCAGTAAATTGGAGCACTTTTCCTTCGATCATTTGTCTATCAGACCTCTAATAGACTTTATTATGATGTATATTTTAATTAAAATTAATTAAAATTAATTAATTAAAACAAAGCAATTTTATGAACACAGTGAGTCTCGATCAATGTTGAACATATGGACATCAAATCACATTTTTCCAATGAGATGTAATAATACCTGACCAACTAGTTAAAGCAATTGTTGAACATATCCCCCCCCCCCGAATTTAATTCATGGACATTTCCTTACAATGCTAATTCATCCATCTCCTCCCCCTTCACTCTGTTGAAAGGGAATTGATTTGCACCAACACACAATCAAAAGAAAAACCTATTACAATGAATAAATATATGTGCTGATAACTTAAGAGTCAGGAGCTGGGGCTGATCACATCTGTATCACCTGTTTATATAGTTTTCAGATTTTTTTTTAAATACACATGCAGCATGCTTTAAAAAATTGTGTCCCACTGCCAAAGCTATCCACACCCCCTGCCCACACATACACCCAAATGTGGAGACATCTATCAAGATCTGATGTATTTGCCGCTCTCATAAATGGTGACTCCCATGTGTAACCACTCAGAGGCCATTTTTGAAAATGAATAATAAAATAATAAATAATAAAATAGAATGGTTAAAATATTTAAAAATAAATATAATAATAAAATAAATAATAAAATAATAAAATTTTCTAGGAAGAACTGAGCAACTTGGATGTCGATTGTATTTTCTTAATTCTGACAATGTCCGACTCTTGGATGTTTCTAGAATTCAAAGCTATTGATGTAACACCTGAAGTGACCTCCATGAATCTCCCAACCATGTGCACACTCCTGCTTTGAGTCCAGTTTTCTGTCTATACCGCGTTGTACTCACACTCTCCTACATAGACCCCATCCTCCCTCAGCTCACCCACAACAGTGTATTTTTGTCACTCCCCAGTTTGCCTGTAAGATAACAAGAAAACAACAACAGAACAACAACCAAGTCTTTATTTCCTATCCACAAATCCGAGCTACTTCTTCCAGACCTTTCGAGTAGCCAAGGAGGACATCAACCGGGGGAAATGCTTTGAATAACTTATGGTACTTGTTCTGATTCTTTTCATCACCATTCTTTGTCATTTTTGTGCAAGTCTTGTGGTTTGAACTCAGAACCAGAGAACTCATCCTCAGGTCTTGTGTTTTTCTCAAGGCTGGTGGTGTAGCACTCGAACCACAGCTCTACATTCTGGTTTTTGATAGTTATGTTCCTAATGGATATGCTTGCCTGGGCTGGTTTCAGACCTCACTCTCTGAGATCCCACCTCCTGAGCATCTGGGATTACAGGCATGAGCCACCAGGGCTTTGGCTGTTAGTTGCATAGTTTTGTGCTAGTGTCAAGGGAAGAGGATTCTTCTAGAATGCTCTTCCAGACAGTGTGGTCTCCACAGAGCTCATACTATCCATTCATGGATTGAAACCAGCAATGATGTCATTATCTAAATATGTCCCTGTCTGCATGCAGGATCAAATGTCCCAGATATGTGAGAAGCCACAGGCTCTGTCAATCAATTCTGGAGAGGCATGGAGGCAGGGAATGAGAGAGAAGGTTTTGCTTACTTGTTATAAAAGTCCACGGTCATGTATTTACCACCTTCAGGAGCCTTAATATGTCAGAGCAGGCCTCTCAAGGGTCTGCCCTCCTGGATCTTCTCTGGCTTGTCCACAAAGATGGCTAGGGTGTGCCACTTGCCAGTCACGTAAATGACCCATGTCCCAAAGGCAAAAGGCCAGCACTCTCCTGATTCCGCTCAGTTCCCTTTATCCAGCACCAAAGAAGCCATTCCTGACTGGGCAAGAGAAGAAAATGAGGCCAGGCCTTGCCAATTTGTGTGGAGTCTCCCACACTGTGACACCAGGACCGAGAGAGACATGCTTGGGAACCATTGCATGTGGAGAGTGAGTTAAGGATTCCATGTAGGCACGACATGTGATCCAGTCTAATAACGATACTGTTGCCTTAGCTTTTGGATTGAAGAGGACACCTTTGTCACACGACAGGGAGTTGAAAGGTGCAAAGGCATTTTCCTGATTATGAAGACACATTGAATCCACATGTTATCAAACAGAATCTCTCTCTCTTACACACAAATGCACATACACACACAAAACTGGCACATTTTACACACACACACACACACACACACACACACACACACGGGCCATGCAAGATGAACATGCCCATTCAGGGATCCCTCTGATGGCTGGACCTGAGATCTTTGGCCTGCACAGGCCTCACCAAACAGCAGGGTAAGTGCAGAGCCTTCATCATGTTGATGCTGGTTGTCCTTGTCCTACAGAAGCTCAGAGCAGGACAGGTGTGGTGGAGAGAATATGAATAGATTCCCTCCTTTTATACCATTGATCCACAGGCCTGATTCATAATGACCATTTGTCCTCCTGAAATTGTTCTCTGACTGTCCCTCACTGGCGGAAAGGGGGTGGATGGGCAGTGACTGGGATTCTCAGACTAATTGGATTAGCTTAGAGGAAAATAAAGTGGAGCCCAGTGACCTTCACGGTGGTTTAAGGAGAACAATGGGAGGCAGGGGTTGCAAGGACAGGCATGGCTCTTACTCCTCCTTCTGTCCTAGTTAGGTCAGGAGATTGGTTATCTACATCCATGGATCTCCTTTCTACCTTGCAAGGGCAGGGGGGTGGGGAAAGGAGGGTGTAGCTTGTCTCTATGACCTTGGTGGAACCCAAAGAACATTGCTCTGCAATCCAAGATAGCAGCCTCCCACTTCAATCCAATCATGGGTTGACATCCAATCATCAACAAATCATGTATAACATAAATTGCAGGCCTACCATGCTTCTCTCAGACTACATTTCTTGCTGAAGAAAGAAAAGCACAGGAAAAAGGCACAAATGGCAATTCTTAACCTGATTCAGGAATATGGTCCTATTGATTTGTTCTTCCCATGCTATTCATTCATCCAGTATGGTTGTTCATGTGGAGCAGAAGGAAACCAGGAGAAAACACTCTCAGAAAAGACAGAAAGTTGCATGTTATGGCTACACAATGGATCTGGACAGATTTCTGTATGAATTCGGTGGTATGATTTCTCCATCTTGACTGATCAAAAGTTTTTTGTTTTTTTATTTTTATTTTTGCATCAAATTTCTTCATGCAATAGATGGGTGGAACACAAACATATTTCTGGTGGCCCAAGGCCCATTTATCTCAATATTTTTTACCTTCTCACAGTCCCTGATATCTAAACTAAAGAAAATAGTTGTACCACGAATTGACAAAAGTATTTATCTTTTTTTGACAGTCCTGGGGCTTGAACTCAGAGCCTAGGCACTGTCCTTGAGCTTCTTTTGCTCAAGGCTTTACCAATTCAGTCACAGCACCACTTCTGACTTTTTCTGTGAATGTTGTATACTGAGAAATCAAACCCAGGGCGTCATGCATGCTAGGCCAGCATTCTACCACTAAGCCAGTTTCCCAGCCGCTCCATTTATCATTTATAGATATTTTTAAATATCAATCAGTCCCACTGGAGGTCTGGTAGCCTGGAGATAAAATGTATTTGAGGGGATGGGAAGGTGGCTCAGTGGTACAGCACTTGCTTTGCATGCATGAGGCCCTGGATTCCATTCCTCAGCACCACATAAGCAAAAGGAAAAAACCTGGAAGTGGTGCTGTGGCTCAAGTGTTAGAGCGCTAGCCTTGAGCTGAAGAGCTGAGGAACAGTGTCCAAGCCCAGTGTTCAGGCCCCACGACCGGACCCAAAAAACAAACAAACAAAAAAAAGTATTTGATGTTCATAAGCTTCTCAGAAACAGAAACATGGACATTTTTTCAAAATGTTCATGAGATAATGACTTTGTTCTGAGGTTAGTCCTATGCTTGTTTTTCAGATGCTTTGGTTCTGAACACAAAAATAATTCATCTTTCACCCAGTGCAAATCTAGCTATGCTATTCGCACTGAATAAATCATTTTCCTTTCTTTTTGATGGATGCCTAAAGTGTTCCAGATACACTAAAGACACCTGGTGTCTTTGGGACACCTTTGTTACACCTGGAAAAGGCAGCATCTTTTGAAGTCAAGATAAGGTCAGTGTCAGCCTTGAACTACTTCCTTCTTCCTTCTTGCTTAATCCTATTTTCTGATTGACCCTTCCATGAAAATTCCCTGTGTTCTTGTTGGAATAAAGGTTTATATATATATATATATATATATATATATATATATATATATATATATATATATATAACCTTTATATATTTATTTACATATAACGATATATAAATAAATGTAAATATATATGTATCTACATTAACTATTGCATTTCCCAATGGCTTGCGGTCATCTAACATGTTGTTCAGTACTTTTTTATGCACCAACGCAATTAATGCAAGCAGAGAAGAGCACCCTAGTTTCAAATCCTGTAAGGGTGAGACACAAATCCTACCAACTCTCTTACCCTAGGATTGTGGTAAAGTCATCAAGACTCACAAAGGAGTTCCTTATTTCATATTGCTTTATTTTTTATGTATTTCTACATATTTATGATCATAAAGTAGTTGCACAAAGGATGCATTATTTTTATAAAACAGTTTGTGAATAGAATACATTTTTATCAATGTTACCCTTCGAACATTCTCACCCCTCCCTCCTCTACCCACCCAGATGCTTTATTTGATATATATATATATATGTATATGTATATATATTGGATTCTTGTCTGTTTTTTGTTTTTCTTTTTGGCATTTCTTCATGTCTTTTATTGCCATTTCTAGTTCTTTATTAGACATCTGCTTTCAAATGATTTTCTGGGTTACAATAGAGTACAAACATTAGCTCAAGTAGGACTTATGGAAAATAAGCTACACAATATAGACCCAAATTATGCTCCGCAGAATAAGTTCAGATCCTCAGTGACCTCTTCGTTTAGGATGAAGTCTTTTGCAAATGCTGTCCTAAAGGTAGTGGTCGTGGTATTACTTAATTACTCTTTCTCATCGCAGGCAGAACTAACACACTCTTCACTAAGAAACTGTTCTCATTCAGAATGTATTTCATGTCTACATGTAGATTTTCAGTACATTCTCCGACCTTTGAAATCCACACCATGGAAAATTTCAGTGTATAGTCCAACTTTTGATGTCTATCCAGCAACAGGATTAGAATTTCACATGGAAGGGATTTCAGTTTAATATTTCTTTCCCTGGCTTTCCTCTGTGTGAATTTCATCCCAACTTTCTCCAATGGAGTCCTTCCAGAAAAATCTTCTTAGGATCAGTCTAATTGTTATCTGACCTTAGGTAAACCTTGTTAAGTGGCCATTAGGACAAATGACCAAGTACTGTCTCTCTTGGGCCTTGTTTCCTATTGATTCCTGAAGGATGTCACGTAACACTCACCTGTCAACCTCAACTTGACACCAGTCAGTGTATTTGTGAGCCAAATACAAATAAACAGCCAGATTTCAGCATCTTTTATTACAAATGTTACATTACTACTGTATCACATAAGCAAATATTACATTATTTATTGACCTTATTATGTATGTCAATGCTTTTGCTGATCAGACTTTCTCAGATTTAGAAAGGACTGAAGAGATGATCTCTGGAAGTATGCTCATTTGCATTTGAGATTGTCCTCTGTGCAATTACAGATCTTCTTGTTTGTGTTGAGAAAATGATTTACTTTTCGAGCCATGCAGGGAATGCATTGGTGTTCTGGTGTAGTATACCCCATATAATACAGAGTGTGCATGGATTATTTGATGTGCTGGGTGGCATGCAAGTCAACGCACACATGTATTATGGAAGTACTGTAGATTCAAGGCTTATAGTAAAGAGTGTAATTCCTTAGAAAGAATAAAAATTCAACCAAGTAAACAAATGGAAGTGGGGACTTGAAATAGGTGTGGTGGGGTCAAGTGAAGTTAAGTTAGAGGAATGAAGATAAGTGTGAGAACTCAGTGTGTATCCTATGAAATAAAGAAGAGGCCTCCCAATGTCCTCTTCCGTTGACAGAGTCGAAGCCTAGCACCTGCATTGTGGGTTGAGGGCTATTTGTAGTGGGACATGGAGGAAGTCTTCCCATGTTGAAGGCTCCTGGTATTCCTAAGGCCTCATTTTGATGAGGCTACAGTCTCAATTTCCCCAAATATTCACTAAGTTGGGTGTGTAGGTTCAATTCCTCTGACATTCCTCACAAGGAAGGGCAAAACTTTCTGCCTATAGAGAACAGAAAGACACCAAACTTTCAAGACACAGGCCGACTTCTTAAAAAAGTCATTTTCTTATGTAATAGTAGCAACCATTCCTATTTTCTCTTTCTCTTTTGCCCATCTTGAAGGGAATAGAAGCTGCTGAAGGACAAACTCAGCTCTAGCAGGAAATGTCTATTGAGACTTGACCCCCCCCCCCATGCCCGACCATTAATAACCCCAAACTGGAAGATGGAGCTGTATGGCTCAGGTGATTGAAGGCCAGTCTGGAACCAAACAAAAAATTCATGGACAGCACCCCCAGGCCCTGAGTTCTAATCCCACACATGTCATTTACAAACAACAACAACAACAAAAAACAAACCAAGTCACCCCAAATACTCTAGTCCATACGAGGATCACAGTTTTTCTTGAAGGAATCCAAGTGAATATTGGCTGTCTGTCTGTGTCATTTCCTCCATCAGAAAATTATTCCCTCTCTCCCTCCCCCTCTCTCTCTCCCTCTCTCCCTCTCCCTCTCCCTCTCCCTCTCCCTCTCCTCTCTCTCTCTCTCTCTCTCTCTCTCTCTCTCTCTCTCTCTCTCTCTCTCTCTCTCTCTCTCTCTCTCTCTCTCTCTCTCTCTCTCTCTCATTGTCTTCCAATTCTGCACATTAGTTCATCATGATGTGTGTCCAGGGAGGGAGTTCGAGTCTGGACTTCAATCACCTGGGGCAGCCTATGGACAATCTTTGAAAACTGACCCCTGAAGGGGGGATCACAGACTGAAATCACACAGCTGGGGAGGATGTACAGGAATTTTCCCCAGGAGGGACACAACGTTCTCCATTGCTAAGTAGGAAGCACTGTAGCCTTACCAGAGATCACCAGCCCCAAACCAGTAAAGAAACACCTGTCACCATCAATCATTGAGTAGGCAAAGAATCTCAGGCTCTGAGGTAACTTCCTAAGCATCTGAGGTGACTTCCTAAGCATCAGAGGTGATTTCTTATTCCTCTGAGATCATTTTCCCTTCTGCTGAGGTCACTTCCTCTTCTTCTGAGCTCACTTCCTCTTCCTCTTAGTGTGCTTCCTTTTCCTCAGAGCTCACTTCCTATTTCTCTGAATGTACTACCTCTTCCTCTGAGGTCACTTCCTAAGCATTTGAAGAGCTTCCTCTTCTGCCTCATCATGCCTCCTGCAGACAATGATGGGTCCCCCACAGGTCCCACAGTCACTTTCTCCCTCTGAGGCCACTTCCTCTTCTTCTGAGGCCATTTCCTCTTCCTTTTCCTCAGAGGCCACTTCTCTTCCTCTGCACTCACTTCCTAACCATCTGGGGAACTTCCTCCTCTGCCCCATCATGCCTCCTTCAGACTGACCAGCCCCCCCGGGGCTTCACTCACTTCTTCCTCTGAGCTCACTTCCTCTGCCTCTAAGGCCACTGTCTCTTCCTCTGAAGTCACTTCCTCACCCACTGAGCTCACTTCTTCCTCTGAACTCACTTCCTCCTTTGCCCCATCACCTTTCACTCAGACTATGACAAGTTCTCCACCCCCAAGACCCTGAGGTCAGTTCTGAGTCCTCTCCACCCACACACCCCCTTGCTCACCTCTACTATTTCCTCTCTCTCTGCCCTGTGCTCACTGTACACACCTTCATCTGGCCCAGCAGAAGTTTGGTTCTAAACCCTCTTGTGCCTGGACCTGGTGGAAGTTTCCCCGCTCTCTCTCCCAACCCTTCCAGCGCCTTTATTGGTTTCTTGTGCCACCACTCGCATGACCAGAGTTAAAATCTCTACCACTGATGTCGAGTGAGCCTGAGTTCTTGGGGACCCATGTTGAATTACGGCTAATATTTTTGGGGTGGGCATCCCTGTGAGTCTGGGGATGGACCCAGGAAAAGCACACACTGTGATTTCCTCCTGTTTCATGGGCTAATAAGAAATAATTCTTACTCCATCCCCACCTTGGACTGAACAACGAATGGACCAAAGGGTGTAGTTTGAGTCTAACCCAATCCTCTGCATTCCTAGGTTCTGATGGTTGGGTAAGGAGAGAAATCAGGCTTTGAACCACGATCCTCCAGATTTCAGCCTCCTGAGTAGCTAGGATGGCAGTCGTGAGCCTGGAGTTATTCTGAATAATAATAATAATAATAATAATAATAATAATAATAATAATAATAACTACTCTAAGGTTCTTTTCTAGAATTCAGTTTGTCCAATCATCCCATTGGAATGGTCTGGGCAGGGGACATTGAGTCAATCATCCAAGTAAGAATGATATGTTTAGGATGTGGTTTACTGGATCACTAGGTTAAGTATTGTGGGAGCACAAATTTCAGGAGAAGGGGAGGAGGAGGATGAGGAGGAGGAAGTAGCAAAGCTGGAAGTCAAGATAGATGACCTCGTAGGAGAGGAAAAAAAAAAAGCAAAAAACAAAAAACTTCTGGAAAGCAAGGATTGTTCAACTTCCCAGAGGACTATTCTGCTGGAATGGGGTGTATGGGGGTGGGAAGCAGATTCCTGGACAAGTTTCTGCCTGTGAAGGGAAGTCTACCTGTGAGGAAGGAAGTGAGCAGAGAAGAAAGAAATCCCACTGCTTCCTGTCCCACATCATTCTGTCTTTCTTCTTCCCCAAGTGACCCACCCCCCCAAAAAAAAACACTCATTTTGGACACGTGAATTATGACCACAGCCTCCTTCGAGAGCGATTTTTTAATTCCAACCTGGAACATTATACACCCAGAATAAAGGGCTTCCACCAACAGGCTGGGTCCTTATTCCTGGGGACAATAATCTGTAGGGAGAAATTTAAAAAAAGAAGAAAAACAGGACAAGGGAGAAGAAATTAAACCAAAAAAAATACAGGATTATGGAAAGAGGTTTGATTGGACCAAGGCCAGGGCTCTTAGGGGAAGGATTTCAATTTCAGGATTTGGGGGTATTCTGGAGGGAAGAGGATCCTGGAAACTCGCCTGTTTCCAGGATGTGTTGGAAGCTGGAAACCAGAGGTTCCTCTCGGGCGAGCTTCTCCTCAGTCAGACTCTGTCCCTTTTCTTTTTTTTTCTTTTTTTTTTTAATTTAATTTTATTTGTGAACATAGTGTACAGAGGGGTTACAATTACATGGGCAGGATAATGTGTACATTTCTTACCAAGCATTGCAGCCTCCTCCTTTTGTTTACCCTTCACGTCCCTTCCCAGCCTCCCCCCTCCTCCCCAATCCCAATCCTTCTCCTTCCCCTCCACTCCCCCCCCCACACCGATGTTGTAAAGCTCGTTTTGGACATGACAAGGAAATCAGGAAGATGCATAATTCAATGCAGCCTCGACAAGTATGGTTACTCAGGAGGAGGCTGAGATCTGATAGGATCACCAGCCTTAGGGCAAGGAGAGTCCTTGAGATTATGATCGCTCATGAAACTACCAACAAACCAGAAGTTGTGCTATATTTAAGGCTCAATGTAGTAGTGTCCAGGCTAGAGCTGAAGAACCTCAGGTACAGTAATCCAGGGCCCTGAGTTCAAAACACACTATGGCCCTGGGCTTTTTGTGCTCAAGATTAGCATTCTACCATTTTTACTCTGGGTCCTGGGCACTGTCCCCTAGCTTCTTCAGATCCAGGCTGGTGCTCAGTACCACACTGAACCACAAATATGGCAGGACTTCCAGTTTGCCCATGATCCTCTAGATGTCAGCCTCCTCCTGAGTAGCTGGAATGACAGGCATGAGCCACAGGTGACTGGCTCTCATTACTTCTCTTATTAACTGTAACTCCCCTGTTCAATGCATTTACAATGAAAATTTAAAACAACAAAACAAAACATTACCCTAGGGCACAGAATGTGGTACAGTGGTACAGTGCTTTCCTAGCATTCATGAAGCCCTGAGTTCAATTCCTCATTATAACACATACACACACACACACACACAGAAGCCAGGAGTGGTGCTGTGGCTAAAGTGGTAGAATGCTCAGCCTTGAGCAAAAAAGAAGCTCTGGGACAGCACGCTCAGGGTCCTGAGTTCAAACCCCAGGACTGTTGTCATGTTGGAGACCATTCTATTTCAGAATGTTCAATGACTGTTTATCTGCAGGAAAATTTGCATTTGTCTTCACCGCTTGGATCACTCATTAGGAGAGCTCAAAAGGGAGATGTAGTCAATCCACCGACAGGGAATAGGCTTTGCTTCGTCTGCTGAGTTTAGGTGGGATGATCATTTCCAGGGTGGGTAGCTAGGTGACACAAACCCATGATGGCTGAGTGTGTGTGTGTGTGTGCATGTGTGTGTATGACACACAGCTCCCTATCTGGTGTGTTATACAAATCAATGTGCACGTGACAGAGTCAGAACTTTTGCAGGAGAAACATGGATTTCTGTTGGGGGACAGTCCCTGAGAAATCCATCCTGATTCCTCTACTTCCACAACAAAGGTTGAGCTCATGGGCCACTGGGATCATGTGTGTGGTCTGTCCTCTTTATCCACGTTCTGGTTGTAGAAGACCATGGTGCCTCTGCCTTGCTCCACCACCTAGAAATAGTTCTTCCTAAAGTCTTCAATGGGTGAGGGGTGGCTGGGAGGGATGGATCAGGATCAGCTCAGGTCCCCCTTCCTAGTCTGGTTGGACTAGAATTTACAGATGCCCATGTTCATTGCTCGCTACTGTGACATGCTAAATATGGACATCTCTTGTGATGGAAGTCATGAGATTGCTCCCCTAGCACTGCTACCGGTGTCTTTAATGCAGTGACATGGATCTTTGCAAAACTTGCTTCCTAGGTAAACTTCATAGAAATGAGTATGCCATACTCAATAGTAATAATTGTTATTATCTTATGTGATCTTGCCACTTAAAAACTTCACATTGGGGCTGGGAATGTGGCTTAAGGATAGAGTGCTTGCCTCTCATGCATGAAGCCCTGGGTTCGATTCCTCAGAAAAACAGAAAAAGCTGGAAGTGGTGCTGTGGCTCAAGTTGTAGAAGGCTATCTTTGAGCACAGAGAGGCTCAGGGAGAGTGCCCAGGCCCAGAGTTCAAACCCCACGACATATATATATATATATATATATATATATATATATATATATATATATATATATATACACACACACACACACTTACATTACACTGTATGGTATTTGCATTCAGCAATACCTCCTGCTGATATGTTCAAAGGACAGTGCAATAGAAACTCAATATCTGGCATCGTTGGTTTTCTTGGCTTTGTCCATGGTAAACCTGGTATTTCTATTGATACAATATATGCAGTTTGACAATTCATATTGATAATACTTAGGATAACTGATCTTTTCAGCAAATGCTTTTCTTTCTCTAGGCAGGCATTCAGCAGTTGAATCAAGCTGTTGGACTTAAAAAGTGATCCCAAAATTTGCTTGCAAAATGACATTTCAAAGAATTTAGGTGTGTCATCAGTAATTCTGTAATAGTGCTAAAAGAAGCCCCAATAAAAGATTTGTGGCAGGGCTGATCAGAGTTTCTGCTTTTGGTTGGCCATTTGAACATAGCCACTAGATTTTGGCCTCCCGAGCAGTGAAATGGCTGGCTTGAAAATTGTTTGCTTCAAAAAGGGCTCCCTTAGATTTCAAGAGAAATCTTGAGCATCAGTTTGATGGGCAGTGAAGGAATTACAACATGTAAAAATGATTAAATAAAAATTTATTGACTTCAAATAAAAAATATACATACACACATATATGTATGTGTATATATGTATGTATGTATGAATATATGTAAACTTTAAAAAATTTTTAGGGGGAAGATGGCAGAGGAGAAGCTGGAATCTGAACAAGCTCTTGCATAGAAAGCAGTTTTAGAGTTCCAGTGAACAGTCCTAAGCCAGAGAATCACACCAAGTGTGCCATCACAGGACAGAGAGTTAGGCAAGAGAGGGGAAGCCAAGGCAAGGAGACACATCTGAGCGCTTGCCAGCAGCCGCCACGGTGGTAGCAGGGTCGCGGCGGCAACTGCAGGGCACCCATACCTGAGCCACAGAGAGTCCGGGACGAAGGAGCCAGACGCAGTGGGGGAGCAGATTCTACTCAACACCAGCAAGAACTGAAAAGGGGCGGACATCTTCATCCTGCAGTTTGCAGACCAGAGACGACCCAGGATCCAAGACTCGGCGTGAGTACAAGCCTGACATCCTCACTCCATCTCAGGGAGCAGAGGAGGGAAGGCCACCCCTTCCCCCCCAGCAACAGTGATCTCCATCTTGGATACCGACAAAGCTCAGAGGAGCTGCTAGCTCCAACTCAGGCCTTGGAATAAAATGAGTCATTGAGCAGGTCACAAGAACTTAACGGCAAAGTGACCTGCCAGACTCAGCTCCATCCAGGGAAAAGTCACCCAGCTCAGGCGCCAGCCATAAGAGTGGCTTTCCGCTCTGGATAACCAGAGCCAGAGGCTGCCCCTCCCTCTAGCAGCCTCCACAATCAATTGAAATACAGAAACCCTGAGAATGGCTCCAGGCTGGGCGCTGTGAGTTTTTCACAAAATAGCCCGAGGGAAAAGCAACTGTTTGTTGAAAGGCCTCAACTCTACCCAGAACCTAGTCTCATCACTGCATCCCCCTCTTTTGTGATTCTCAAAGCAGATCACCCTCTCAGAAAACTAACCAGGGAGGGGGATCTCAAAATCTTGGGTAAAACAGAGCATTTTTCTGCCTGTTCGAACAAACTGACTTAAGAAAACAATAAAGCCACAGGACCTCAAGCTGACCAGAGACTCCAACAAGAGGCTGGTTACAGACAAAAAGGAGATACAGGATTCTTCCCACCCCTCCCAAAAAAATAAAAAAAAAAATCAAAGAACTTTTTTTTTTCTTCTTCTTCTTCTTTTTTTGGTACCTTATATATTTATAATTGTTTTTTTCTAAAACTTTTATTAATCTTTAATTTTTTCCTTTTTTGAATAAAATTGTTTTCCAGAAACTTTTTTTTCTCTTATAATTTTTATTTTAGGAATACGTGAATGTGCGTTTTCCTATCTTTTCTTGTCTTCTTTCTCTTTTTCTTTCTTTTTTTAATTATCTTTTTGTTTTTTGTTTAGCTCTACTGACCTTCTGATCTTTATTTCTCCCTTTTTTTATTCTTTTCACCTTTTCCTCTCTTTTGTTCTGCTTTACGTGACTTAACTCTTGTCCTGCACATCCTCAGATAAACCCTTACTTAACAAGTAGACCCTATCCCCCATTGTGTACACACTTAATCCACAAATTTATTACTCAATTCAAAACCTCTGAGACTTAAATTCCTTAATAGCAGTACTACCTCTTTATACCTATATAATATTTTAAGCATTTTGTTAATTTTTTCACAACTCCTCTATGTCCCTCCCCTTCTCTCAATATATTCACATTCCTCTCTAAATAGCTTGTCTTTTTTTTCTCCATAATAATATTAATTTTTACGTTTCTATTTTTTTTGGTCTCTTTTCATTTCCCTTTCCCTTTCTTCTTTTTCTCTCTCTCTCTACATGCATCCTACCCAACCTATTTCCTACATTGAGATTAGGACATAGTTAACTCTCCCTGTGCCTCCCCACACCAATCTATTCCTATTTTTTACCCACATCTCTCCCTAACCCTAATAATTTCTGGTTTCCAAATACTTCTCTGTGGTTCAAAGCCCATTAACATATAGTTGTTTGATGTTGAATAGATGTATCTGTTGAAATAGATTGTATCTGTAGACTATTGACTGTACAAATGCAAACTCTGGTTTATGGTTGTCTTAAGATAGGGTTCTAGCACAAAACTGGTGCTATTTTCATCTCAAATGGTCAGAGTAAGCCGGAAAAACACAAGAAAAATGGCAAATCCTGGTATCTTAATTCCCAATCTTGATAATCAGGGGAAAGAACAGATAATAAATGTTCCAGAGGAGAGTTCCCAAATAGCTCTACAAACACTGCTGGCAAACATGACAAATGAAAAGTTTGACAACTTACAAAGGACTCTGTATGAGCATGATAGGGAGAGAGAGGAGGCATCCCAAAAGTTTATACAGGAATATCATAAGTGTGAGGAAGCTACTCAAAAACTGATAGAGGATTTGTGTGAGCAGCTTGAGAATACTCAAAGAGAAAGGGATGAATAGCGTGAGCAGGCTGAGAACACTCAAAGAGAACTGCAGGAATCCCACGAACGCGAGGAAGCTAATCAAAGAGTAATACAGGAATTGAGAGACCAGGTAGAGAACACACAAAGATCACTAAAGGCATTCATGGAATCCATTAACAAAGAGCTGAAGGAAGTCAGGGAGACCACAAAGGGAATGCTGAATGGAACCCAACAGAAGGAATAGGAGTCCAAAGAAACCATAACCAATCAACTAAGTGATTTGAGAACAAACACTGAACACCAAATTAAGGAAGTAAAGAAATTCATACAAGACCTAAAACAGAGCTTCAACAAAGAATTTGAAGCCATCAAAGCTGACCATTTAGAAGGAAAAGAGATTTAAAAAAAAAACAAAGTAGAGAGTATTGACAGCAGGTTAGACCATGCAGAAGATCGAATCTCAGGGATTGAAGACAGCCTAGATATTATAGAGAAAGAACATACAACCATCCAAGACAAGTCCAAGAAATATGATAGATCTATCCAACACCTGGAAGACACCATCAGAAGGCCTAAATTAAGGATAATGGGTGTAGAGGAGCACCTAGAAATAGAAGTTAATGGTCTACGAAATTTGTTTAACAGGATCTTAGCAGAGAACTTCCCAAACATACAAAAAGATAGCACTTTTCAGATACAAGAAGCTTTTAGAACCCCAAATAGACCAGACCAGGATAGGACATCTGACCGTCACATTATAATCCACACAGGATCAACTCAAACCAAGGAAAAGATCCTTAAAGCTGTCAAGGAGAAACAGTTAACCACTTATAAAGGGAAATCAATTAGAATCACCTCAGATTTCTCAGCAGAGACAATCAAAGCAAGAAGAGCCTGGAATGATGTATGCCATGCCCTAATAACAAACAACTATCAACCAAGAATACTGTACCCAGCTAAACTCTCCTTCATAACTGAAGGCCAAATAAAAACCTTCCATAGCAAAGAAAAATTGAAACAATACATCTCCACCAAACCAGCCATACAAAAGATTCTTAAAGATGTCCTACACATAGAAAACCAACAAGACCACAATAAAGGCCAAGAAACTGCACCCAAACTGAGAATCCAAGAACCATAGGAAGAACCCAGTTTTCGCAGCCCCCAAGAAGGTGGATAACATGGCAGGAACTCCCAAATACCTCTCAGTCCTATCTTTTAACGTTATCGGACTGAACTCTCCAATTAAGCGACATAGACTGTCTACTTGGATTAAAAAACAAGACCCTTCTATCTGCTGCCTGCAGGAGTCACATCTTGCCCGTAAAATCAAACACATTTTCAATGTTAAAGGCTGGAACAAAATCTACCAAGCAAACGGCCCCCATAAACAGGCGGGAGTTGCAATCCTAATATCAGATAAAATAGACTTCAAATTAAAATTCGTGAGAAGAGATAAAGAAGGTCGCTACATACTAATTAAAGGATCTCTCCTTCAGGAGGATATTACAATTCTAAATATCTATTCGCCAAACAAGGGAGCACCCAAATTTATCAAAGAAACACTACTTTCCCTCAAATCCCATATAGATCCAAAGACATTAAATGTTGGGGTTTTTAACACACCACTCTCCCCACTAGATAGATCAACTCAGCAAAAACTCAACAGAGAAACCGCAGATCTAAACAGCTGCATAGATCAACTAGACTTAACAGACATTTACTGCACATTTCACCCAGCAGCATCAGAATACACGTTTTCTTCAGCAGCACATGGAACGTTTTCTAAAATAGAACACATTTTAGGCAACAAAGCAAACTTGTCTAAATTCAGAAACATTGAAGTTATACCTTGCATTCTCTCTGACCACAAAGGAATAAAATTAGAACTCAACAGCAAAAGCCACCAAAGAAAGTCCGGTATCACATAGAGGCTGAACAACATACTGCTGAATCATGAGTGGGTCATGGAAGAGATTAGAAAGGAAATTTAAATGTTCTTGCTATTCAACAAAAATGAACACACAAATTACCAGCTCCTCTGGGACACAGCAAAGGCAGTACTCAGAGGCAAGTTTAAAGCTCTGAGCTCCTACATCAACAAATTGGAGAGATCTGAATCTAACAATTTAATGACACATCTTAACCTCCTTGAAAAAGAGCAGCAAGATAAACCCCAATCCAGTAGACGGAAAGAAATGATTAAAATTAAATCAGAATTAAATGAATTAGAATCCAAAAAAGCTATAGAAAGAATCAATAAAACAAAGAGTTGGTTCTTCGAAAAACTTAACAAAATGGACAGACCCTTTGCAAGTCTTATAAGAAAAAGAAGAGAACACACACAAATTAATAAACTAAGAGAGGAGAATGAAAACATCACCACGGAAACAACCAAGATTCAGAACATTATAAGGGAATACTTCTCAAAACTTTATGCTAATAAGTTTGAGAACTTGAAAGAAATGGAGCTTTTCCTAGCAAATATTGATATGACAAAACTAAATCAAGATGAGTTAAACTATCTTAACAGGCCGATATCAAGCATTGAAATAGAAAAAGCAATAAGAGACCTCCCAGCTAAGAAAAGTCCAGGACCAGATGGTTTTACAGCGGAATTTTACAAGGCCTGCTCACACCAATACTCCTCCAGCTCTTCAATGAAATTGAAAGAGAAAGCTCACTACCGAACACATTCTATGAAGCCATCATAACCCTCATCCCAAAACCAGGCAGGGACTCATCAAAGAAAGAGAACTATAGACCAATTTCTTTGATGAACTTTGATGCAAAACTTCTCAACAAAATTTTGGCCAATCGACTTCAACAATTCATCCATAAATCATACAGCACGATCAAACAGGATTCATTTCAAGGATGCAAAGCTGGTTCAATATATGCAAATCAATTAATACTATTCATCACATAAACAGGAGCAAGGATAAGAACCACATGGTTATCTCAATAGATGCAGAAAAAGCATTCGACAAGATCCAACACCCCTTTATGATGAAGGTTTTGGAAAAATTAGGAATCCATGGAACATTCCTCAATACAATAAAGGCTGTATATGACAAACCTACAGCCAGCATTATACTCAATGGTGAAAAACTACAGCCATTTCCTCTTAACTCAGGAACAAGACAAGGATGTCAATCTCTCCACTTCTCTGCAATCTAGTATTAGAATGCCTAGCCACAGCAATAAGACAAGATGCAGACATAAATGTGATCCAAAGAAGGAAAGAAGAAATAAAACTCTCCCTCTTTGCAGATGACATGATCTTGTATTTAAAGAATCCCATAGACTCCACTCCCAAATTACTCAAGTTGATTCAAAACTTTGGCATAGTAGCAGGTTATAAAATTAACCCCCCATAATCAATGGCTTTTCTGTATGCCAACAATGAGAAAAGTGTGGCTGAAATTAGGAAATCAAATCCATTTGTAATAGCCCCACAAAAAATAAAATACCTAGGAATTAACTTAACCAAAGAAGTGAAGGACTTCTATGATGAAAACTTTAAAACCTTGGAAAAGTAAATCAACACAGAACTTAAAAAATGGCAAAACTTCCCATTCTCCTGGATTGGAAAGAATAACATCGTGAAAATGGCAATACTTCCCAAGGCTATCTTCAAATTCAAAGCAATACCTATCAAAATTCCAACCTCATTCTTCAAGGAAATAGAAGAGGCAATCCAAAAATTCATATGGAACAATAAAGACCCCAAATAGCAAAAATGCTACTCAACGGAAATAACACTGCTGGAGGAATATCAGTACCAAATTTCATACTCTACTATAAAGCCATAGTAATCAAAACAGCTGGGTATTGGCATAAGAACAGACTTCAGGACCAATGGAATAGAATTGAAAACCCAGAAATGAACCTACAGACCTATAGCCATCTAATCTTCGATAAAGGAGCTAAAACAATAGAATGGAAGAAAGACAGCCTCTTCAGTAAATGGTGCTGGCAAAATTGGTTAACTACATGTAGAAAACTAAAGCTAGATCCTTATATATCACCCTGCACCAGAATCAACTGCAAATGGATCAAAGACCTTGAACTCAAAGCAGACACTCTGAAAACATTACAGGATGGAATAGGAGAAACCCCATGTCTCCTTGGTTCAGGCCGAAATTTTCTGAATAGAGACCTGGAAACACAACAAATCAAAGAAATGTTGGACAAATGGGATTGCATAAAGTGGCAGAGCTTCTGCAGGGCCATACAATGGACAAGGGTCTCATATCTAATATATACTTGGAACTCAAAAAATTAAACCCTCCAACAACAAATCCTCAAAGGAAAAACTGCCCAATAAATATGTGGGCGAAAGACTGAAAGAGAAACTTCTCTGAAGAAGAAAGAAGCATGGCCAATAGACACATGAAGAAATGTTCAACATCCCTAGCCATAAAAGAAATGCAAATCAAAACAACTTTGAGATATCTCCTCACTCCAGTTAGAATGGCAAAAATCAAGAACTCTAACAACAACAGATGCTGGAGGGGATGTGGACAGAAAGGAACCTTACTTCATTGTTGGTGAGAATGTAAACTTGTTCAACCACTTTGGAAAGCAGTATGGAGGTTCCTCAAAAGACTTCACATAGAGCTCCCCTACGACCCAGCAATCCCACTTTTGGTCATTTTCCCAAATGTTTACAAACAAGACCACACTAAAGCTACCAGCACAACTATGTTTATTGCAGCATTATTTACCATAGCTAAGATATGGAACCAATCCAGATGCCCCTCAGTAGATGAATGGATCAAGAAAATGTGGTATATATACACAATGGTATTTTATGCATCCATCAGAAAGAATGACATTGCCCCATTTGTTAGGAATTGGAAAAACTTGGAAAAAATTATATTAAGTGAAGTAAGCCAGGCCCAAAGAAACATAGGTCCCATGGTTTCCTTTATTTGCAATATCTAGTATATGTATGAGTCAAGCGGAAAAGGTCAGATAATGTGATGTCAGGAAAATGAACCTTTAGATATGTATTTTAATGTTTTTTTCTATCATGCATGTGTTTCCAATGCATTTATAAGATTATCTCTTTGTTGCATTGTATGTCCCTCCCCCACAGTATAAACCCTGCTTTCACTATATTTGATGTCAGTATAACTTGTGGAGGAGATGGGGAAAAACCAGTTGTTTAAGGATACAGGTGGACCTGTTGCAACAATGAGAAGTACAAGTTGTCATGTCCAAAACGAGCTTTACAACGTCGGTGTGGTGGGGGGGATAGGGGGGAAGGAGAAGGATTGGGATTGGGTGGGGGAGGGGAAGGCTGGGAAGGGATGTTAATTGTAAACAAAGAAGGAGGCTGCAATGCTTGGTAAGAAATGTATGCATTATCCTGCCCATGTAATTGTAACCCCTCTGTACAGTATGTTCACATATAAAATAAAATAAAATAAAATAAATGTACTCACTATCTTGTCCATGTAATTGTCACCCCTCTGTACAGTATTTTCACAATAAATAAAAAGAATCTGTGGTATATATACACAAAAAAAATTCTTTAGTACATTTGACTTGTATGCACTGAAGCAAAGTACACTGACAATGTTGAACATTGTGGCTTCTTGTCTGTTGATCTTATAGTAAAAGATACAGCCCCTGCCCTGATGTACTGTTAGTATAAGAGTGATGTGTTGAGTAATAAATAAGTAGTGCAGACTTATTCTAGAAAAACTTGGTAGTATAGCAGCACTTCTATACTATTTCTGTCATGGAGGAGATGGGATAAGTACTGGTTTTTGGAGAAAGTCACAGTCAGGTGATATGAACTAAATGCTACAGAGGGTAGAACAAGCCAAGTACAGAAGTGAGCATCTAGAAGGAATTTAGGTAGACACACTTGAGTGACTGTCCGACTAAGTGATGGATTAAGACCAGCAGAGCTCAGGTTGTGAGATCCCAAGATGCTAGGTTTAGTCATTTGAAGTCTGCAGAGAATGAGGGAGACATTAACAAGGTCTCAAGGAGGAAAGCATGTCTGTGTCAGTCTCACTTAGGAATCAGTCTCAGTAGTCGCAAAGGCATTGGAGTCAGGGCCAGGTTCATGGTAGTGAGAATAGAGGCGATAAAATATGATGTATATAGCAGAGTCCAAATCAAGTTGGAGATGCCATGGAGTAAGGAAGAGGCAAGAGCAGCCTGTCTCGTGCCTTTAATTCCCTCTTACTCCCTTGTCACATTGTCTTCTGATCATTCTGCAGTGCTTGCTAGCAGAGGCACCAACAGATGCTTAACTCATGTCAAAAGAGAGTCATGGGAGAAATCTCACAAATCTACCCGGGGGCTTTTGTTTGCCAAACAGCAATCATGCTAGGAACTGATTTTTGCAGTATGACATTGTCCAGCACCTCTTTGCTGAGAATATAATTTTTTTAATAATTGTATTGTTATTATTAAGTTGTTAAGGGGTTATCATTTCATGAAAATGTCATTTATGCACTCAGTTATCAGGACAGAGCTAACTGGTCCCCAGAAGATATGTGTGGACTCTGCCCTCCTGAACAATAGATGGGAGCAGCTGTAGTGTTTGGATTGATTTTTGTGGCCTTTCTCCAAGCATTCTGTTCCATCCACTTCACACTGATCATTTCTGTCTAGGTGGAGTGAAGCCTGAAGGCCATGGAGATGACCATAAAATGTTCAACATGGAGTTTACCTGTGACCACTGCCAGGGTTTGATCATAGGCCGAAGAATGAACTGCAATGTGTGTGATGATTTTGATCTTTGATATGGATGCTATGCAGCAAGGAAATATTCCTATGGGTATGTCTCAGATGACTTGCACACACTTCACATCTTCTTGATGTATATCTTTGCTTAGTAAGAAGCCTGCTGTTCAGGCACCAGTGGCTCATGCCTGTAATCCTAACTACTCTGGAGACTAAGATCTGAGGATCATGGTTGGAAGCCAGACCTGGCAGGGAAGTCCATGAGACTCTTAATTCCAAAAAAATCTAGAACTATGGCTCAAGTGGTAGAGTACTAGCTTTGAGCAAAAAGGCCCAGGCCTGTGCTGGCTGCTGGTGGCTCACATCTACAATCCTAGTTACTCAAGGAGGATGAGATCTGAAGATCATGGTTCAAAGCCAGCCCAGGAGGAAAGTCCGTGAGACTCTTACCTCAATTTTTCAAGAAAAAGCCAGAAGCGGTGCTGTGGCTCAAGTGATAGAGGGATAGCATTGAGCAAAAGGAACTGAGACAGTGCCCCAGGCCCATAGTTCAAGCCCCATGGCTGACAAAAAGAAAAACGAAAGAAAGGAAAAAAGCCCAGGTCTTGAATTCAAACCCCATGACCAGCACACATATGTGCACACACACACACACACACACACACACACACACACACATACACACACACACACACACACACACACACACACACATACACACACACACACACACATGCACGCACATGCACTAGATTTTTTTTAAAAAGCCAAGTTCTGACCTCCACTGTCAGTTCACTTTTTCTGGGGTCTCCTATAATCCACATACCCGCACTGCACCAGTTGCTAGTGAAAAATTGTGTTTAACATGCAAATATGTTCGAAGCTGCCCCATCCTTCTTCCAGAAGCCTGTAATTTGGGTAAGCAGGCCTCAGACAAGAGTCTCACAAATTAGAGAACAGCCAGGGACATTGACTCCTGGAATACAAATCCTGAATCATTCATTCATACAACTATTCATCTTATATTTTCTGTATACCAGGCTTGGGACAAGGAGCTAGAAGAAAGAACAGTGAACCAAAAAGAAAGTCCCTGCTCTCAAGAGCCAAGAATCAACAAATAATACGAACTTTAGTATTAGGCCACGCATGGTCACACAAAGTCTATCAGGAGACAGAGGAAAAGAGGATCATGATTTGAGGCTAACTCGGGCAAAAAGCTAATGAGATTGCATCTCCAACAATAAGGTTGGTATCATGGTACACATTTGTGATCACAGTTATGTAAGAGGTTTTTAGGTAGGAAGATCACATCAGCAAAAGATGTGAGAAAAACTAAAGAAAAGAGATCTGGGGATATGGCTCAAATGGAAAAGCCCAGCAAGCATGAAGCTCTGGGTTCAAATACCAAATACTGCAAAAAATAATAATAATTAAAAAATATAGCTCTGTGGTTTCTTTTTTTCCCCCAATGATAAGACTCATACCCAGGGCCTCACATGCTACACATGTATTCTACCACTTAGTTATACACTAAGCCCTTCCTTTATTAAAGTAAGTTTTTGTTTTTAAAAAAATTTAAACCTAGCCAAAACTAGAGAGACCAGTTCACTGTCCCAATACCCAGATTCAGCAATTAGGAAGATTTTGTTATATGTTCTTAAGTTTATTTGAGTCTTTTTCCTCCATAAAGTTTTTTTTGTTTTGCTTTGCTTTTTTTGGGGGGGGTACGGTTGTGGGGCCTGAACTCTGGGCCTGAGCACTGTCCCTCAGCTCTTCAGCTTAAGGCTCGCACTCTATCACTTGAACCACAGCACCACTTCCAGCTTTTTTCTTTTTGCTTATGTGGTGCTGAGGAATCGAACCTAGGGCCTCAGGCATGCAAGGCAAGTGCTCTACCACTGAGCCACATTCCCAGCCCTTTGCTTTGCTTTTTTAAGAGAAGGTCTCATTATGTTGCCCAGTTCAACCTTGAACTCAAAATCCTCCCGCTTGAGCCTTCCAAGAACATAATTCCTTTCACCCTAGTCTCCCAAGTGCTGGGATTACAGGCTTATGCTGCTACACCTAGCTTGTTAAAAGATTTTAAACAAATTTAATATCTTAAATCATTTTGTGCTGTGTACTTTATATTTACCTCTAAGTTATGAGCATTATCTCATATTACCAAAACACTATTTGCACATCTTGCAAAATTCACAATAAGGAGTTTTTACTTAGCCTGATTTCCACAGGCAGTTTTCTATGGGGTTATGAAATCCAGAAATGGTATGCCAGTGTTGGTTCTTTGTTTCCAAGGTGCAAATCCATATCTCCCCTTAAATTTTCAATAACAACAACTTAGAGGTATTAATGTTCAGTGGCAGCCAAGCCTGGGTTCCTGTTTGGAGTGACAAATCATAATAATGTCTTGCCTTTGCAGCCATTTTCCTACCCATAGCATCACAGCCTATCCCATGGTGACCATCCAGATCAGTGGCCACCAGAGGCTCATCCAGCCATATATCCACAACTACTCCTGGCTGCTCTGTGCTGCCTTGGCTCTCTATAGTGCCCATGTGACCAGCACAGAGGACATGGATGGGGAAAAACTGGGTCCTCAGGCCTGCAGCAGTGTCGCCATCCTTCAGAGCCAGTGCATGCAGCTCGTCGGGGACTGTCTGGTGAAGGCTCACCAGGGCAAAGGAGATTGTTCTTCATGCACAGAGTAAACCCCAGCTAGTGGTGGAGGCAAAGCCCAGGCATCAGTGAAAGATGATGCTAGTCTCAGAAGCAGCAGGGTCTTGTGGCCTACAAGAGGGATTCACCCCAGCCTAGAATTTAAATCTCAGGCTCACTTGAGAGGACTATTGGTATAAAGTAACATTTAGTTTCTCAAAATGTTTACATGATGTTACAAAAATAATAAGTAGAATTCTTGAAGTCTGTGGATAGAATATTTAGTACTTGAATGTTCATAACTTTGCTTAGGAAAGCCAGATATATATTGTTAACCTAGAGGGCAAATCTATTTCCATATGCCAGATAAGAGTTATCTATAAAGTAATTTAGCAGGCTTTGGTGTTGCACATCTGTAATCCCCACATCCCAGAGGGAGCTTCTCCTTTTCTATTTCTAAATACCCTATGTGGTTAAAATGTATCCTTCCTCCAATCTATTTAGCAAACACTGAAACTGCCCTGGAAAGGACTGAAAAACCCCTGGTAAGTATTGTACTATAGGAATGCCTATTGCAGGTAACCATAATTCCACAATCAAACACTGGAATCCAGGGATTAAAAAAAAAATCTTCACTAGCTATACAACAGAAAAGGACCTCATATCTAAAATATACTCAGAGATCCAAACATACCCCCAAAACAAATCCTCAAAAAACAACCACCCCATTAATAAGTGGACTAAAGAATTAAGAAGAACTTCTCTGAAGGGGAAATAAAAATGGGCAATAGACACATGAAAAAATGTTCAACATCTCTGGCCATGAAAGAAATGCAAATCAAAACTACATTGAGATTCTACCTCACCCCAGTTAGCATGGACCATTATCAAGAAAACTAATTTGAACAGATCCTGGAGAGGGTGTGGCCAAAAGAGAACACTACTACACTGTTGGTGGGAATGTAAACTTGTTCAACCACTCTGGAAAGCAGTATGGAGGTTTCTTAAAATACTAAACATGGAGCTCCCCTATGATCCAGCAATCCCACTCCTGGACATTTACCCAAAAGACCATAAACAGCACCTATGTTTACTACATCATTATTTACCATTGCTCAGATACTGAATCAACCAAGATGCCCCTCAGTAGATTCATGGATCAAGAAAATGTAGTATATATACACAATGGAATTCTATGCTTCCATCATAAAAAATGGCATCGCTCCATTTCCATTTCCAAATGGAAAGACATGGAAGCAATCATATGAAGTGAACTAAGTCAGACCCAAAGAACATAGGCTCCATGGTTTCTCTCATTTTTAATAGTTAGTGTGTATCTAGGATAATCCTAGCAGAGGGTCGCAATAGCTCAATAGCTATGTACATATGACTATAAAAAATGATGCTAATCAAAATGAACTCCAAGATATGGAAATGAGGGTTTTGTTTTGTTTGTCATTTTAGTGTACGGTTTGCAGTTATTTCTTTTTTCATTCATTTTCCCCCCCTTTGGTTTATTCCATATGGTCACTGTCTTTGATTTCATTACCCTTTGTCTTGTATATAAGTTTACCTGATTTTGTGAAGGGAAGGGAACCATAGAAACAGTGGGACAAGGGTAAACCAATGCAACATTAGATGCTATGTTGGAAATGAACTTTACAACTTGGGAGGAGGGAAAGCAGGAGAAAACAAGAGAGAGAATAACACTGTTTGAAAGAAATGTACTCATTACTTTACTTATGTAACTAACTCCTCTGTACATCACCATGTAAATAAAATAAATAAATTTAATTAAAAAAATAAAAATGTACTTGTAGAGTTGGGTGCCAGTGGCTCATGCCCATAATCCTAGCTAATCAGGGACGCTGAGATCTGAGGATTTAGGTTCAAATCCAGCCAGGCAGGAAAGTCCATAAAACTCTATATCTCCAAATAATCACCAAAAACCCACAAGTGGAGCTGAGGCTCAAATGGCAGAGTACTATTCTTGAGTGGTCAAGCTAAGGGAGAGTGCCTTGGCCCTGAGTTCAAGCCCCAATTCTGACACAAAAAAATGATGAATCATGGTTGGGCGCCGGTGGCTCACACCTGTAATCCTAGCTACTCAGGAGGCTGAGATCTGAGGATCACAGTTCAAAGTCTGCCTGGCCAGGAATGTCTGTGAGACTCTTATCTCCAATAAACGACTGGAAAACTGGAAGTGCTCCTGTGGCTCAAGTGGTAGAGCGCTTGCCTTGAGTTGAAGACCTCAGGGACAGCACCCAAGCCCAGAGTTCAAGCCCCATGACTAACAACAACAACAAAAAAAGATGAATCTGTGTGAAAGTCAGGCTTGGTGGCCATATCTTTTAGGAGACTGTAATAGGGAGGATTGCAGTTCTAGGCCAGCCTGACAGAACAGTTTTCTAAGGAAGTGGGCTGTAGTGGAAAATACTTGTAATTCCAGCAACAATAGGAATCCTAAAGTAAAATCTCAGCTCAAACACATACCTGGGTGGAAAATGAGAGTCTAGACTTGAGGTAACCATTGAAAAATGGTATGCTCCAGCAGTAAGGACACTGTCTTGTCAGTACCAGGCCCTGAATTCAAATGATGGTATTATGAGAAAAGAAAGTATTAGCCATGCTTTGAGGCAAATAAAGTATCTCCAGACATAGTGGTCTTCAGATATTTTTTTCACTTGAGATATAAAGAAATGGCAACTAATGATGGTTTTTATTAAAACATGTTGGAGGGAGAAGCAAGTTCTAAAACAGGGTTTAAAACATGACACATAAAAATGGTCTCCCTTCTTATGTTCTGATGGCTAATGTCTTCAAGGTTTGTATACTCAGCACATTGGCTTCTTGTCATGTATTACCTTCTTCTTTGGAGGTGAATAAAACTACAGTACTCTTTTTAGAAGTCATTAGAATAAATCTGAATATATAGTTCAGAAAACAATTCACTTTCGGGGCTGGAAAGGTGGCTCAGTGGTAGAGCACTTGCCTTGCATGCATGAGGCCCTGGTGTCAATTCCTCAGCACCACATAAGCAAAAAGAAAAAGCCGGAAGTGGTACTGTGGCTCAAGTGGTAGAGTGCTAGCCTTGAGCTGAAGAGATGAGGGACAGTGCCCAGGTCCAGAGTTCAGGCCACACGACAGGACCTTCCCCCCCAAAAAAAGAATTAACTTTCAAGAACAGCTAACATTTTAAAAAATTAACATATTGGCATATATAGTTTGTGCCAAGGAGTTTTCCAGTTTAAAGAGCTGACTGTGATCAAGTTTTGTGAACTGACAAGTCCTTCGTACACTACTTAAAGATAATAAAAAAATATTTCAAAAATCCCCCTACAAGGTCTCCCTTAACTCAAGAACAATGAATATTTAAACGTTACAGAACTCTAGACTAGGAAACCTGAATTTGAGACCTGATTGTAGCATGTTATCTTTTGATCTTAATAAGATCCATTCATCTCTTTAAATATCAGTGAATGAATCTCATAAATTCAAATAATAACACCTGCTTTGCCCCACTTCTCTGAATTGTCACGTGCCTATTGTAAGATGATAACATTTAAAGAAACTGAAACCGAAAAATCTTGCCAAAAGTAAATATTCTATAGATTTGTGGAATAGGAGAAACCCCAGGTCTCCTTGGCTCAGGCTGAAATTTTCTGAATAGAGACCCGGAAACACAACAAATCAAAGAAAGGTTGGACAAATGGGATTGCATAAAGTTGCAGAGCTTCTGCAGGGCAAAGGACATAGCTAGCAAGATCAATAGAAAGCCCACGGATTGGGAGAAGATCTTTACTAGCCATACAACAGACATGGTCTCATATCTAAAATATACTTGGAACTCAAAAAATTAAACTCCGCAACAACAAATCCTCAAAGAAACAACTTCCAAATAAATAAGTGGGCGAAAGACTTAAAGAGAAACTTCTCTGAAGAAGAAAGAAGGATGGTCAATAGACACATGAAGAAATGTTCAACATCCCTAGCCATAAAAGAAATGCAAATCAAAACAACATTGAGATATCACCTCACTCCAGTTAGAATGGCAAAAATCAAGAACTCTAACAACAACAGATGCTGGAGGGGATGTGGACAGAAAGGAACCTTACTTCATTGTTGGTGGGAATGTAAACTTGTTCAACCACTTTGGAAAGCAGTATGGAGGTTCCTCAAAAGACTTCACATAGAACTCCCCTATGACCCAGCAATCCCACGTTTGGGATTTACCCAAATGTTTACAAACAAGACCACACTAAAGCTACCAGCACAACTATGTTTATTGCAGCATTATTTACCATAGTTAAGATATGGAACCAACCCAGATGCCCCTCAGTAGATGAATGGATCAAGAAAATGTGGTATATATACAAAATGGAATTCTATGCCTCCATCAGAGAGAATGACATTGCCCCATTTGTTAGGAAATGGAAAAAATTATACTAAGTGAAGCAAGCCAGGCCCAAAGAAACATAGGTCCCATGGTTTCCCTTATTTGTAATATCTATTAGATGTATGAGTCAAGTGGAAAAGGTCAGATAATGTGATGTCAGGAAAATGAACCTTTAGATATGTATTTTAATATTGTTTTTATTTTATGCATGTGTTTCTAACGCATTTATAAGATTATCTCTTTGTTGTTTTGTATGTCCATCCCCCACAGTATAACCCCTGCTTTCACTATATTTGATGTCAGTATAACTTGTGGAGGAGATGGGGGAAAACCAGTTGTTTAAGGATACAGGTGGACCTGTTGCAACAATGAGAAGTACAAGTTGTCATGTCCAAAACGAACTTTACAAAGTCGGTGCGGGGGGGGGGAAGAGGTGGAAGGAGAAGGATTAGGATTGGGATTTGGGGGGAGGGGGGATGCTGGGAAGGGATGTGAAGGGTAAACAAAGGAGGAGGCTGCAATGCTTGGTAAGAAATGTACGCATTATCCTGCCCATGTAATTGTAACTCCTCAGTACAGTATGTTCACAAATAAAATAAAATTAAATTTAAAATATATATATAAGGCATGAGTTTTCTATTTTCCATATTCTAATGTATCAATGACAAACTATGAATGTGACTGAAAGCACGAAAGTGGAGATTCATGGCTCAGGGAAGGACCTTCACCTGAGTGCTAACCAAATCATACTCCATCAACACGCTTTGGCAAGATGCTCTACACATCATTTTAGTGAGAGTTTTTCATTATTCTTTTTGCTTTTAGCATCTGTTTAACTTACGTTTCTCCCATAAATTCCTTAATTAAATAATACATTCCTGATTGCATAAGAAAACTGAAATGACAAGAAAAGTAACTCTGAGATATTGAATCTACTTATGGCAAAATAGAAATCATTCAGAGAACATCAGAAAGAAGTGAGAAAAATAAAGCAATGCAATAATACTAGGAGAACAAAAGAATAGACAGAAACTAAAAAGAAGGTGGGGCCAGTTGTTTTGTTTGTATAGTAACTAGAGAAATCAGCTAATAAAAGCAAATGAAGATGATCTCTGGTAGCTCATGCCTATAATCCCAGATACTCAGGATCAGAGGGATGAAGTTCAAAGCTTCACCGGGCAGATAAATCTGAGACTCTTATGTTTAATTAACCACCAGAAGACCAGAAGTGGAGATTCAGCTCAAGTGATGTGGCACCAGCCTTGAGTGAAAAAAATCTAAGCTAAAGAATAAAAGCCAAACAATAGTAGAAGTCCATGATTTTGAGCCCCAATACACACACACACACACACACACACACACACACACACACACACACACACACACACACACTCACACACACACATCAACTGAGAAAGAACAAAGGTGAAAATAAACTACTTTAGAAAACTGTAATCATTGGCTAGAATAGCCAATGTTTCCAAGGAAAAATAACTGAAAACAAGTCTTGGGGACCAAAATTTTTTAAAAAATCTAAATAGAGTCTCACATTTTAAGGCTTAAGAAAAAAAGCTCATGCACCGCCTCAATCCTATAAGGCAGGGCAGTTGTCAGGCTCTTATCTCCAATTAACCACCAGAAAACCAGAAGTGGCGCTGTGGCTTAAGTGATAGGGCACTAGCCTTAAGCTGAAGAACTCAGTGACAGTGCCCATGCCCATAGTTCAAGCCCCAATGACTGATGAAAACAAAATAAAAAAAAGAAGAAACCTCAAAATGCTGTTGTTCCTATTCTCTACTCTTTATTCATAGCCTCCCTACATGCCTGGTGGGTTCATTTATTTTTGGTCACTAGACACCAATCAAGTAATTCAGCTGCTGAATTCCACTAGCTGTCCTTTCATTGGCTTCACTGCTGATCATATTGATCTAGAGATAGTGTCAGATCTCCAGGTTGAGGATTTAGTCAACCCCCCAAAAGAAACTATATATATTATATATATACATATATATACATATACATGTACATATATGCACCAATACACACACACACACACACACACACACACACACACACACACACACACACACACACAACGCTATTTGCAATCCTCAGGTTATGATAACTAATTTCAGCCAAACAACTATAAATTGTGGTTTCATTGATTTATCAAGTTTGGCTGCTTTGCTAGAGCAACCCACAGTACTTGAGTATACACCTCACTTATGATTACATATTTATAAGAAAGGATATGACAAATGAACAGCCAAATTTAATATGGAGTGCATGAGGCAAGCTATAGTAGAAGGGTCGGGAGCTTCCATATCATTTTTCAGTATGCTCCCATCCAGGAACATCCACACAGCCATCTAGAATCTCCCTAGCAAACACTCTGTAAATTAAAGAGGCAGGGTTCACTAAGTCATAGGCTATTAGTAATTGACTCTATGTTCAACTCCTCCCACCTCCAGAGTTCAAAGTATGAAGCTGAAAGTGAAATAGGCAACTTGAAAGATGCCTTTGCTGGAACATCTGAATTAACTAAACTCCCTCAACTTTGTATCTGTGCACTATGATCGGAGTTATTCCCTGCTGCAGTCACTTTACCATGCCCACCTTGCAATCTAGGAAATAGAACATTCACTGTTAAGTGTCGTGTGGAAGGCAAACTACTCCACAAGACACCCAAAAGCAAGATTCCCCAATGAGAATGAGATAACAATTCTCCAGAACTTCTCCAGAGACCTTGCTGGTGACTCAAGTCTTGGGTTAATTCTGCATACCCCTGCCACTAGTTCTCTTTTTAACCTGAAGCCAACCTCTTTTCCTCCTAAAGATGCCTGATGATACACTTAAGTGCTTTCTTCTCATGGCTGCTATATAATAAGTATCTTTTCTCTGGTCTTCTTCATTTCTCTTTACTTGGCATATCGAACATAATTTGGGACTTCTAAATTTGGAAGAGGGAGCCTTTAGAAGACTTGAACCCCTCCCAGAAGTCATTCATTAGCATAAAAAACACTTATGAGCTGGGGATCAGTGGCTCACAGTTCCTGTTATCCTAGCCACTCAGGGGGCTGAGATCTGAGGATCAGCCTGGGCAGGAAAGTTTGTGACACTTTTATCTGCAATAAACCAGAAGAAAACTGAAAGTGGCATTGTGGCTCAAAGTGCTAGAGTGCCAGCTAGCCTTGAGTGAAAAAGCTCAGGGACAACACCCCAGCCATGAGTTCAAGCCCCACAACTGACAAAAACAAAAACAAAAACAAACAAAAAATCAAGACACTCATCACTCCAGAGTCTTCAAAGGCTTAAGGAAATGATTATAATATCTAAGTACATACTTCATAATATCATACATGGTTGAATAGAAATATCTGGATTTATTAGACACCTAATTTCAGGAAAGAATAATAATTGGAAGAAGTAAAAGAAAAATAATGGGAAAATTGCAAGTTAAAGTAATGTGCTAGTTATAAAGGTTTCCTGCAGGATACGAGTGACAGAATAGGCTAAACATTAGGACTCAAACAGACGTAAGTAATGAAGCCTCTTCCTCTTCTCTATTGAGCTATACTCATTCCTGAGACTAATGCTTTTGAAAAACTCACTTTATTCAATGACACCTTTTTAGAAAATTCACAGAATCGTTAATAGCTAGATACTTCAGGGTTTATTTGGCCATGGACTTGAATCCATTACACAGCATTACAGCTGAGGGCCAGTGGCTCACATCTGTAATGCCACACACTCAGAGGCTGAGATCTGAGGACCAAGGCTCAAAACTAGCCGGGCAGAGAAGTCAGTGAGACTCTTATCTTCAATTAACCATGAAAAAGCCAGAAATCAAGCTGTCGCTCAGGTGTTAAGAGTGACAGCCTGGAGCAAAAATGCTAAGGGATGGTGTGCGGGCTCTAAGCTCAAGCTTGAGTACCAGCACAAAACAAAACAAAAGACAATAGCATTAAAGCCAACTAGGTGCTAAGCTTTACTAAAACACATCTAGAAGTAATATATTCACTACTTCCTGAAGAAACATAAACTACACCTGGTGAACTCTGAATATGAGAAAAATCTTCCCTGGGTTTCAAGGTTGCTGCCCATCTAAGTGTTGTATTCTTTATTTTCTCATTCTAATATATTGAGCAAATATGATAGAGACATCACATACTAATCTTCTAGAAACTCATCTCCCTGTTGGTCCTCATAGTAGTAACAAGAGTTCCTCATCAAGTTCCATGTACTGACATCACCACAAGTCCTGGTTTCTGTAACAAGCATGCTCCTTTCATTTTTCATCAGGAAGTAGTAAAGTAGGAATGGGATAAAGACATCCCTCAGCTTCCCAGTGTCTATGCAATTAACAAGAATTTGAGATCCAGGACCTCCCCCCCCAAATCTGTATTAATAGCTGAGAGAGAGAGAGAGAGAGAGAGAGAGAGAGAGAGAGAGAGAGAGAGAGAGAGAGAGAGAGAGAGAGAGAGAGAGAGAGAGAGAGAGAGAGAGAGAGAGAGAGAGAGAGAGACTCTAACAAAGTAGTTCAGCAACCATTTATTTTAGTGTAATAGGATAAAGTGCAGAAAACTAGGACAGGGACATGAGAGTAAAGAAGACTCCAAATGTAGGTTAGTGTCTAGAGAATTTATCTGGGGGATATCATGTTGAATTCCTATCTACACACCTGCTCATCACCTAGCAACTCTTAATCATTAGAGACAATACGTTCTGGGTAGGTTTATTACATAAAACACAGCCAAAATGTTTCTTAATATACAGAAGCTGAAGATGTGGTCTCAGCTCATGAAAAACACATCAGCAAAATAGGTGCAAATTTCAGAACTTCAACTTTCAAAACTAGTCCTTCAATTTCCTGGCTATTAAAAGATTTGGCAGTTTCTTTCTATAAGTCTGTAAGGAAGCCAACTTGTCCTTTATTGTATTCTTCCTACTCTAATAACTTCCTAACATCTAAAAGGGGTGGTGAACATCAGGCTGGTGGGATATATTACATGTCTGAAATCATCTGGTACATGGCTGCCCAAGCCATCAAATATATAGATAATTCTGGTTGGCCTGCAAATTCTGTATGTTACAAATATCCAAATGTGTTTGTGACTTTAACTAAGTATCACTATCCCACAATACTGTGAAATTTGTGAAATTTATATAATCACAATAAAAAATTGCAAAAAAAAGAAAGAAAGGAAAAGAACTGTCTGGATCTCCAATTCTAATGTTCAAGTTATTTTGTATATGTATGTGTTTCTGTTTCTCTCTCTCTCTCTCTCTCTTTTTGAGTGTGTGTGTGTGTGTGTGTGTGTGTGTGTGTGTGTGTGTGTGTGTGTGTGTGTGTGTGTGATGTCTCCCCTGGGATTTTAAGCTCATGGAAGGCAGGAAGCATTCTTAGTTATGCCACCCCTGTCAGAACTTATCACATAGTTTTACATGCAGGAGCCTGAGAATGGAGCATACAAGGTAGAGGCCAGCCAACATAGAAATGTTCAGGGACTCTATCTCAGTGGAAGAACCATGGTACATTAGTGCACATCCATCATGTTAGGAAGAGTAAGAATCATGAAGTAGGAGGATCCCAAATATAACCATTGCCCAAAAGGGCTTGTCATGTGCTTGAATGCCTGCCTACCATGTGCAAGGCCCTGAGTTTGAACTGTCAAAAAGGAAAACACTTGTGTGTGTGTGTGTGTGTGTGTGTGTGTAAGTGTGTGTGTATTTGTGTGTGTGTGATGCTTCACTTGGACTTTAGGCTCATGGAAGGCAGTTAGAATTTTTGGTTTTATTGTCACTCCCATGGCTTAACATGGTTTTACATTTAGAAAGGACAGTTACATTTTCCACTACCATGTAACAAGCCCAAGCAAAATTTAGTGAGTTAAAACAACAGCAGGAAACATCAGTTCTCATGGTTCTGACTTTTGAGTTGTCGTTAGCTGCTCAGTTTAGCATCTGCTGAGGTCACATCTTCTAGGGTCTGCTGTGTTGCTGGCCAATTTGACTATGGTGGCATGACTTCTCTTTTTTCCTCTTCTCCCCCTCCTTCTCCTCCTTTTCTTACTTTCCTTTTCCTCCTCCTCCTCTTCCATTCCCCTCCCTTCCTTCTTCCCTCCCTCTACCTTTCTTCTTCTCTCTACATCTCTTCTCTCTTCATTTAGCCTTCTAACCAAAAGCCTTTACATTCTGACCATTAGCATTCAAGAGCAAAACTAGAAGCTGCCATATTTTTTTACAAGTTACACTCAAAATGTCACAGCTTTGTTTCTGTCAATTTCTACTGGTCACAGAAAGATTAAAAAAATATACAAATGGCTTTCAACTGAAAATAAGGTGTCCTACTCTTGAAAAGGTGATGGTGTCACCATCATGTTGGATCCTCAGCTTCCAACTCTCCACACAGAAATTCCAGGCACAGGCTGGCAAGGTGGCTTCGTGGTAGAGTGCTTGCATAGCATGCATGAAACCCTGGGTTCCATTCATCCATACCACATAAACAGAAAAAGCCAGAAGTGGTGCTGTGGCTCATGTGTAGAATGCTAGCCTTGAGCAAAAAGAAGCTCAGGGACAGCATCTAGGCCCTGAGTTCAAGCCCCAGGACAGGCAAAAAAATCCAGTTCCACTCATAAAAAGCAATTCAGGGCTTCACACGCATATGAGGTTGATAGGGAATTTTGACCCACACAACTTGCAGCCAAGATAAGTTGATACACCCAACCTGCCTGACGACAAAATGGGGGCAGGAGGCTGCAAAAGAAAGAAAAACGGGGAAGTAAGAAGGACAAAAGAATGAGAAAGTAAGACAGTAAATCTTTGGCATTTCAACCTCACACAAAACACAAAAGAGACCCATAAATCAGAAAGCCATCCAATTCTCAATTTAACCTGAGGCCAAACTCGTAAGGAGGAAGACAGAACAAGACATAGGAAGACAGCTGAAGACTGTTCAAGATGGCAGATTTAGGATGAAATGCTGTCTTGCCAGTGGCATAGACATGCTTCCTGCCTGCTCTCTTTCTTTATCACATTCTCTTCCAATCATTTTTTTTATCATACTTACTTACGTTTGCATCTTGCCTGAATTGTTAATTAGTTAGCTACCCTGAAGTTTCTGGTAACAACTTTGGTGAGTTAGCCTGGAAGTTAGGAATGAAGTAAGTATGTGTCTTTTTCTAACTTGGACTCAAGAATCTCACAAAGTGGAAGTTCTGGCATGGATTTGTTTTAGTGTACCAGGATAAACCAGGAAGAAAGAAAAAGAATATTGCTTCTTCTAACACAGGAAATGGGAGCTCCGGACTCAATGGTTTCTCCTGTTTGTATAGCTTTCTACTTTCTGAGCTAGTGGAACATAGGTAAAGTTCTCTAGCAAATCCTAATCCTTAGATAGTTCCTGGGTGGGTGAGACCTAACCAAAACACCAGTAAACCTCAAAACTTCTTTTGCCAGACAGGGCCTCTCTTTCATTTGGTTCCATTCATTCCTTGAATTTCCAGCTGTTTTCTATTTCAAACGGAGAAGGCGGATGTAGATAGTCCCATTTGTGTGTGTGTGTGTGTGTGTGTGTGTGTGTGTGTGTGTGTATGTGTGTGTGTGTGTTTGGGCAGCCAGGTAGCAGAGAACATAATGGACTGCTTGGCAGTACCTGTCAGAGGCTACTATAAATACAAATAGCAGCGAACAAAGCAAGACTGTAACTTTCTACCCACTAACAAGTTAGACATGTATGGATATTAGGTGGGTGAGCAACTATTTCTCTTCATCTCCCAGCTCTGATTAATTTTGAAAGAGCAAGCATAAAGTAACTCCATTTAGGAAGTAATCTCTTCTTACTCCTCTCCATAGTTTTCCATTTTCAGGACTAAAATTGTCCTGGGTGGTCTCAATGTCTGTTGCTGGGATAGGTTGTCGTAGTTGGCATTGACTGGGTTTGAACTCAAGGTCTGGGCACTTTTCCTGAGCACTTCTGCTCAAGACTAATGCTCTATCACCAAAGAGTTCCTTGGAGGTGAGATTCTCTTGAGCTATATCTCCAGACTGGCTCTTGGCTGATTAGCTGGGAAATAGAGTTTTAGACAGATTCTTTGTGCCCAGGATGGCTTTGAACTGTGGCAAAAGGAGTCTTTGCCATAAAAGCCCTTTATATTTCCAATTCAAGAAACAAGGAGATCAATGAGATTGAGGATACCTATAACTTGTTAATAATTAACTAACAATTTAAAACCCAGTAGTTATTTTAAATTACAACTGATTGACATTCTAAGTACTGGCCCTTGCCTCTGTGCAGCCTGTTAAAAGTCATATAGCATTTAACCTTTAACAAATATACAGACCCTTTCTTGGGCTATAGCAGTATATCTTGTTTAACAATTTGGTTTGTAAACGCGTTTTTCTGGTTGACTGAGGAGCCTGATCTGTAGTGGTCCCAAAAATGCCTGCCCCTGTAGGCCTTTAGACAAATCTCACTAGGGACCTAGTCTCAGGTCACAACCACTTTTCCTTAACATATAAATGAATGTGGCTGGGCCAGCTCAAAAGTCACTGCCATTTAGGACTTTGAAGCAGATACAGGGCGTTTGGGATTTCAATTATTCCTCACATTTTACAACTTTAGCTTTTAAAACCCAGTACCATAGATGACTGGCAAGTCCCTGCCAAGTCAGACAGACATGGGCATTAGGCATGCCGACAAATTATCTTCCCATGACTTCTGGACTCTGATCAAGCTTTGAAGGGCCATGCAGAAGTGACTCCAGGATCTGATACCATCTCTGCCATCCAAAGAGCAGTGGCTTACTACCTCTGCATGTTCCAACATTCCCAGGGTTCCAGGAATGCCTTTCTCCGTGGTGGCATAAATACTTGTTTAGTAGTTTCCTTCATTGCTTGCTGGACTTGAACTCAGGGTTTGAGTATTGTCCCTCAGCTCTCCAGATCAAGAAATCCCAACCAACTTCGCTTTTGAGCACTCTGCTGGGAGATTTGAGATGACAATCTCACAGGCACCTTTCTCTGCACAGCCTGGCTTCACACCACTTTTCAGCTTAATTGGCTTTACTTATGGCCACATTTACCCTAAGTAAAAGCACCAAAGATGGGCACCGTAAGGAGATTTAAAAGCATGGTCTTACCTGGAATTTATTCAGGGCCAACATTACATCTGACAAACGTGTCCTCTGTCCTTTTTGTGGGACTTTTGGAAACTGTTATAAAAAACCTATAATGGCAAAGTAGGTTAAACAATCCTTTTGGTAATCCTAATTTTTATTTTCTACTTTGAAATCAACTTTTAGTATAATTTTTCCTTTTAAACTTTACTTTGTCTGGGAGACCTGCCATTCCCCACAATGTCAAAAATTTCTGACAATGGGGAGGACATTTGTAAACTTTTTTGAAAAGTCAGTTTACTTTGAATTTAAATTCCTCATTGAAACACTGGGCAACACTCTTTACCTCTTTTTTTATTTTAATTTTCATTTTTTGTGAACATACTGTACAGAGGGGTTACAATTACATGGGCAAGATAATGAGTATATTTCTTATCAAGCATTGCAGCCTCCTCTTTTGTTTACCCTTCACATCCCTTCCCAGCCTCCCCCTGCCCCCCCCAAACACACACACCCGCACCAAAGTTTTAAAGTTCATTTTCGACATGACAACTTCTATTTCTCATAGTTGCAACGGGTCCACCTGTATCCTTAAATCACTTGTTTTTCCCCATCTCCTCCACAAATTATACCAACATCAAATATAGTGAAAGCAGGGGTTATACTGTGGGGGATAGACATACAAAGCAACAAAGAAATAATCTTATAAATGCATTAGAAACAAATGCATGAAAGAAAAAAATCATTTAAATACATATCTATGCTTTCATTTTCCTAACATCACATTATCTGATATTTTCTGCTTGACTAATTCATATACTAGATATTGCAAATAAGGGAAACCATGGGACCTATGTTTCTGTGGGCCTGGCTTACTTCACTTAATATAATTTTTTCTAAGCCTTTCCATTTCCTAACAAATGGGGCAATGTCATTCTTTCTGATGGAGGCATAGAATTCCATTGTATATATATACCACATTTTCTTGAGGGGGTTCTGGGTTGGTTCCATATCTTAGCTATGGTAAATAATGCTGCAATAAACATAGTTGTGCTGGTAGCTTTAGTGTGGTCTTGTTTGTAAACATTTGGGAAAATGCCCAAAAGTGGGATTGCTGGGTCATAGGGGAGCTCTATGTGAAGTCCTTTGAGGAACCTCCATACTGCTTTCCAAAGTGGTTGAACAAGTTTACACTCCTACCAACAATGAAGTAATGTTCCCTTCTGTCCACATCCCCTCCAGAATCTGTTGTTGTTAGAGTTCTTGATTTTTGCCATTCTAACTGGGATGAGGTGGTATCTCAATGTTGTTTTGATTTGCATTTCTTTTATGGCTAGGGAGGTTTAGCATTTCTTCATGCGTCTATTGGCTATCCTTCTTTCTTCTTCAGAGAAGTTTCTCTTCAAATCTTTCGCCCACTTATTTATTGGGCAGTTGTTTCTTTGAGGATTTGTTATTGGGGGATTTAATTTTTTGAGTTCCAAGTATATTTTAGATATGAGACCCTTGTCCATTGTATGGCTAGTGAAGATCTTCTCCCAGTCCGTGGGCTTTCTATTGATCTTGCTAACTATGTCCTTTGCCACGCAGAAGCTCTGCAAATTCATGCAATCCCATTTGTCCAACCTTTCTTTGATTTGTTGTTTCTGGGACGCTATTAAGAAAATTTCCACCTGCTCCAAGGAGACCTAGGATTTCTCCTATTCCATCCTGTAATGTTTTCAGAGTGTCTGCTTTGACTCCGAGGTCTTTGAGCCATTTGGAGTTGATTCTGGTGCAGGGTGATATATAAGGATCTAGCTTTAGTTTTCTACATGTAGTTAACCAATTTTTCCAGCACCATTTATTGAAGAGGCTGTCTTTCTTCCATTCTATTATTTTAGCTCCCTTATCAAAGATTAGTTGGCTATAGGTCTGTAGGTTCATTTCTGGGTTTTCAATTCTATTCCATTGGTCCTCAGGTCTGTTCTCATGCCAGAACCAAGCTGTTTTGATTACTATGTCTTTATAATAGAATTTGAAATTTGGTATTGATATTCCACCAGCAGTGTTCTTTGCATTGAGGAGCGTTTTTGCTATTCGGGTTCTTTTTTTGTTCCATATGAATTTTTGGATTGCCTTTTCTATTTCCTTGAAGAATGAGTTTGGAATTTTGATAGGTATCGTATTGAATTTGTAGCCATCTTCCTATAATAATCCCCTATTTACCTCTTGGCTGAAGGTTTAAACTGCCCATTTTTTTCTACAGTGTGAGTTACATTTAGGAAATCAGCAGTTTATTTTAATGCAATAGCTCTGTACCAAGAATCTAGACTTAGTATCTCTTGCCCTTTAGAGATAAGTCAACTTAGATTTTTTGTTCACACACCCCTTATGGTGTAAGATGGTGGTGATTAACATTACAGAAACAAATTTCTTAACTGGCTTGTTTTTTTATTCTTTTTGTACCCCAAATTCGCAGTCTTTTCATCATGTGTGTTTCAGCATGGCTGGAGTCTAGGCAAGGTAGTGGCATCTCCCAGTGTGTATGGACTGTCCCATCTCTTGCTGGTTACCTGCAAAATTCTATATGCATTGGTTAAAGAACACTGGTGAAAGACCACACTGGCTTTTGCAGGCTGGTGTCACTGGTTTAGGCAGCTGTGACAACTTTGTTCTGTTACATGGGTATTCCCAATGCATAGGAGCAAACTGCATCTTGATGCATTGTGGTCCCTTGATCTTATAGGGAATTGATCATTGCACAGGGGACAAAACAGAGAATTAAAACCTGAGCCTTAGTTTACCAGTCATGGTAAGAGGTACAATATTTAATCTTAGCATAGATAGACATAAGAAATAACATAAATCACAGCCAACTTAATTACCAATTTCATTGACTTGGAAAGGAAACCAGCTTTTCTAACTCCTTTCCCATGGTTTTTTAAAACTGCCTTTTTTTAAAATTTTGGCTTATAGTCATGTCACAAAGCAATTCAGATTAAACAACAGCTTCCACTGACAAAAGATTTTTAGCAAGCAGAAAAGTTGGTAACTTTGGAACCATTACTATTTACATATTTTACATATAGAAAGACAGAGATGTTTGTGCACAGATTATAGAGCACATTAAATGCTAAAATTTGCCATTTAAAACTTTTGGAATTTTAGCAGTAATATTTTTCCTAATCATGGTAGAACCACATAGTTCACAACAAAAAATTTCCAACAACAAGGAACTTGTACTAAACAGGAATCAAGACATGAACAGACATATAGCATGACATAATGGCCCCTATCCTGGTCAGGTAAGGGGGGATGTTTATGGGACCCAAAAAACAGGCAAAGAAATTTATTCTGAAAGCAATATTCACGCCCCACCACCTCTTCACTCAGCTTCCCTCAGAGCACCTTGACTAGTTCCCTCCGCACAGACACCCCTGTCATGTTACCCCAGGGACCACAAGGATCGTTTTTGTCTGTATTTTACCCTGCCAAATATATAGCACAGTCCTTCCTCTTTCTGCTTAGCTCTATAATCCCATGGATATCTGTAAGTATTCGAGCTAGCTTTTGTCCATCATTTTTTCCATTAGTCTAGTTTTTTTAATTGCTACAGAATTAAATTTAGCAAAACCATAACATAATTTGTTATAGAACTAGAAATTTGGAACTAGAAAAAGCAATATTCTCCTCTTGAGAAATTCACTTTCACCTTCCATAACAGTGAGAAAACACAGACTCTCCACAATATCCACACTAGTGTTTTATTACTGAGAAGAACAGTAGCATGGTCAACAAGTGAAAAATTCACAAGAGACTCAGTAGTAATTAAATATAAACAGCATGTAGTAAAATCATTTTGGCATTACTCATCCAAATCCAAATGCTTAAGAATCATGTCTTCATTTTTCCACCAAAGAAACTAGTAATAATAAAAGTTTTACAATTTCTAGTAATAGTAATAGTGACAGTGTTATAATGCATACATAGACCACACATATACTGGAAGACTTTTGGGGAGCAGTGGAGAAATTGATGCTCTCATGTCCTTGGATTAAAGCATGACAGTACTTCCCCATCTAGCACTAACAAAACTCTCTGGATGATCTGAGTTCAATCTCCAAGTTCCAGAGCTCATATTTCTGAGAAATGTTTATAAAATTTCCTTGAACATCCATTTATTAATATAAAAGACACAAGTCAACAATTTCACTATCTTAATTCTTTGTCAAGCCTGTAAATAATTGATACCCATTCCTTTGGTCCAACCCCTGAATAATATGAAGGGGCATCATCCCTACTCTACACAATGAGAGGATGAGAAATATTGGCTCAGTGAGTGGTTTCCCCTTACACCTAGCTTAATTCTGACATGAAGGATTTCTGTATAATTTACAGAGATTTCTGCCAAAGGTTTCCCTATGTTGGGTTTCTTTTTTGTGTGAGTGCTCTAATGCTGGCTGAAGGTTCATTTCTGCTTGAAAGACGTCCTCTAATGTTCAGTTGACATTCTATCTTGTCTCTAGGTCTCTGAAATCTATAGAGAAACCTCTGAAACTTCTGGCTAAATATTGGTCTACATTTATTATACTCATATTTTCTCTCCTTATTATGTTCTTGGATGTACTGAGGACTGACTTCACATTAAAAATTGCATATTTGTTAGACCTGTTAGTTTTCTTTTCTCCTATGTGATTCAGTTCTCTGATGAACACTGTGCTATGCTGTCGAAATGGGGTTTTCTACATTGGTATTATTCATTCCTTGTCTTTCTTCTGTGTGCTCTATAAACACTCATTCATGCATGTTACTAAGTGAAGGACCTTTTTGATACTTGTTTCTTATTTTATTTTATTTTATTTTATTTTATTTTATTTTATTTGTGAACATACTGTACAGAGGGGTTACAATTACATGGGCAGGATAATGCATACATTTCTTACCAAGCATTGCAGCCTCCTCCTTTGTTTACCCTTCACATCCCTTCCCAGCCTTCCCCCTCCCCACCCCACCGAATCCCATTCCTCTCCCCTCCCCGCACCGACGTTGTAAAGCTCGTTTTGGACATGACAACTTGTACTTCTCATTGTTGCAACAGGTCCACCTGTTGATACTTGTTTCATTCATAATGTTTTTCTCCTGTGTGCTTTCTGTTGAAAATTTAACTATGACTTCTTGAAAACTTTCCATATTTTTTTATTAATAAGATTTTGTTCCCGTGTTCATTCAATTTGGAACCATGAGGTATGTCTTCTGGCTAAAAGGTTGCTCATTTGCTACATTCACAAGGCTTCTATCAGGTTTTGGTTCTATCATGCAAATTTATTTTTCTTTCAGGTGAGACTTTCCATAGTTATCACATTCCTTAGGTTCCTCATGTGTGTGGATTCTCTTATGCTTCCTGAGGTATGAACTCCAAATGAAGGACTTTCCACATTTGTTACATTCTTAAGGTTTTTCTCCTGTGTGTGTTCTCTGATGGAGATTAAGTTATGAATTAAATCTGAAATACTTTCCACATTTGTTACATTCATAAGGTTTCTCTCCTTTGTGTGTTCTCTGATGATCTAAATGTGAAATACTTCCACATTTGATATATTCATAAGGTTTCTCTCCTGTGTGTTCTCTGGTGAACAATAAGGTGTGACTTATGTCTGAAATATTTTCCACATTTTGTAGATTCATAATTTTTCTCTCCTGTGTGTATTCTCTGATGAGCAGTAAGTTGTGACTTTACTCTGAAATACTTTCCACAGTGGTTACATTTATAAGGTTTCTCTCCTGTGTGTGTTCTCTGATGAACAGTAAGGTGTGACTTATGGGTAAAAGACTTTTCACACACATTACATTCATAACGTTTTTCTTCTGTGTGTATTCTCTGATTGAGTGTAAGGTACGATCTAAGTCTGAAATACTTTCCACATTTGTTACATTTATAAGGTTGCTCTCCTGTGTGTGTTCTCTGATGAACAGTACTGTATGACTTATGGGTGAAAGACTTTCCACACACATTACATTCATAAGATTTCTCTCCTGTGTGTGTTCTCTGATGGACAGTAAGTTGTGACTTACGTCTGAAATATTTTCCACATTTTGTACATTCATAATGTTTCTCTCTTGTGTGTATTCTCTGATGAGCAGTAAGCTGTGACTTTACTGTGAAATACTTTCCATATTGGTTACATTTATAAGGTTTCTCTCCTGTGTGTGTTCTCTGATGAACAGTAAGGTGTGACTTATGGGTGAAAGACTTTTCACACACATTACATTCATAAGGTTTTTCTCCTGTGTGTGTTCGCTGATGGAGAGTAAGGCATGATCTAAGTCTGAAATACTTTCCACATTTGTTACATTTATAAGGTTTCTCTCCTGTGTGTGTTCTCTGATGAACAGTAAGGTATGACTTATAGGTGAAAGACTTTTCACACACATTACATTCATAAGCTTTCTCCCCTGTATGTTTTCTCTGATGGAGAGTAAGGTGTGATTTTGATCTGAAATACTTTCCACATTTGTTACACTCATAAGTGTGTGTATTTTCTGATGGACAGTAAGGTCTGACTTCTGTCTGTAATACTTTCCACATTTGTTACATTCAAATAGTTTTTCTCCTGTGTTTGTTCTCTGATGAAGATGAAGGTGTGCATTACAGGTAAAAAAAAAATTTCTACGTTTGTTACATTCATAAGGTTTCTCTCCTGTATGAGTTCTCTGATGTACAGTAAGGTCTGACTTCTGTCTGAAATACTTTCCACATTTGTCACGTACATAAGATTTCTCTCCTGTGTGTATTCTCTGATGCAAAGTGATGTATGACTTCATTCTGAATGATTTTCCACATTTGTTGCATTCATCAAACTTCTGTTCTGTGTCAGTTCTGTGATGCCTCCTGAGACCTGACTTTTGAGTGGAAAATTCCCTACATTCTTCATATTCATAGGGTTTCTCTTCTGGTGTTGTTTGAGGTTGGTCAGAACTTAGTTCTGACGTCTTAGAGATTGATTTTGCATATTGCTTAATACTCATCAGGCTTCTCTGGATATTTCCTCTCAGGTTTTGTAAGGTATAAATCCTTACTAAATGATTTCTCACATTCACTACCAGACTCATTGTAGGAGAGCGTGTTCTGACACTGAATGAACTCATCCGTCCTCATTCTTAAGGAGTTCTCATCATTCCTATTCAGATCTGTCTTCTGTTTTGAGGTCAAGTTAGAAGTTGTCACTAATCTCACTCTTTGCTCTATTGTCTATTTGTGACAACTACGTCATACAGACATTCATCTGGACCTTCCTGGTAAGTCTCAGTCATATGCTCCATTTTTTTAATATCTAAAATGAGTCATATAAAGAAGAAAAAAAGCATACATAAGATCCAAATACTCCTTAATGAAAAGACATTTTTCCCATCTTAACTGTTACAAATTTTAAAATATTAAAGTAGAATTGATTTTTGAGAAATAAATTTCTTTCATCACAATGTATTGATTAAGAAAGTAATGCTGTTCCTTTTTTGTCGTGGAGCCTGAACTCCAGTCCTGGTGTTGTCCTTCAGCTCTTCAGCTCAATGCTAGCTTTCTACCACGTGAGCCACAACACCACTCCCAATTGTTTCTGCTTATGTGGTGCTGAAGAATCGAACCCAGAGCCTTAGGCATGCAAGGCAAATACACTACCACTGAGCTACTATAATCAAGAACTCTAATAAGATGCTAGAGGGGATATGGACAGAAGGAAACCCTACTGCATTGTTGGTGGGAGTGTAAACTTGTTCAACCACTTGGAAAGTAGAATGGACACTCCTCAAAAGACTCCACATAGAGCTCCCCTATAACCCAGTAATCCCATATCTAGGTATTTACGCAAATGATCACAAACAAGACCATACTAAGGCTACCAGCACAATTATCTTTATTGCAGCATTATTTACCATAACTGAGATAAGGAACCAACACAAATGCCCCTCAGTAGATGAATGGATCAAGAAAATGTGGTATATATACACAATGGAATTCCATGTATTCATTGGAAAGAATGATATGGCTCCATTTGTTAGGAAATGGAAAGACTTGGGAAAATTATATTAAATGAAGGAAGCCAGGCCCAAAGAAACATAGGTCCCATTGTTCCCCTTATTTGCAATAACTAATATATGTCTGAGACAAGCAGAAATGGTCAATAAGTTGATGTTAGGCAAAATGAACCCTAAGATAAGGACCCAAATGTTTTTGTTTCTTTCTTGCTATAGTTTCTAACTATATTTATAAGATATTTCTTTGTTGCTTTTATGTCCCTCCCCCACGGTATAACCCCTGTTTTTACTGTATTTGATGTAGGTATAATTTGTGGAGGGGAAGGTGGACCCATTCCAACAATGAGATGTACAAGACGTTATGTCGAAAAACGAACTTTACAACTTTGGCGAGGGGGGAGGGTGGGGGGAATGATGGGAAGGGATGGTAACGGGAAACAAAGGAGGAGGCAAAAATGCTTGATAAGAAATGTACTCATTACCTTGCCCATGTAGTTGTAAGTTCTCTGTAGAGTATTTTCACAATAAAAAAAGAGTAAAACTGGTAGTTTATGATGGAATTTTTTTTTCTGTGTTTCAGGTTTTTCTTCTTTTTTATGTCAAAGGAATTATTTACACAATTTACTAAACTATTTACTGCTAGACTTTTAACCTGTATATTTTAATATTTAGCATTCCTCTTTTTTTCCCAAAAATTGTTTTGATTGATCTTATTTTCTTAAAACAATTTTATATTGTGCTACTTTACTTCTCAAACATTAGGAGAAGAGTATTTTCTAACTTTGGAGATTGTAACATTTTTATACAAACCTTTGTCTTTCACCTAAGAATAAGGTTTTATAACCACATTTCTTCAGTTATAAGTTCTCACTGTGAATTATTTTAAGTATCTTTGGAAATTTTAAAATTTGTTCCCCTCCATCTTAGACAGAAACTCATCAGACTTTTATTTTTTTTTAATTAATTAATTTATTTATTTTTGGTCGGTCGTGGGGCTTGAACTCTGGGCCTGGGTGCTGTCCCTCAGTTCTTCAGCTCAAGGCGAGTACTCTACCACTTGAGCTACAGCGCCACTTCCAGTTTTCTGGTGGTTTATTGGAGATAGGAGTCTCACAGTCTCTCCTGCCCGGGCTGGCTTTGAACCGCAATCCTCAGATCTCAGCCTCCTGAGTAGCTAGGATTACAGGCGTGAACCACCAGCGCCCGGCTCATCAGACTTTTAAACCCTCAGACTCATGAATTAAAGCCACATCAGCTCACCACCTAGTTAATCATTCTCTCTAGACTGAAAGCTTTGGTTCTGTATCTTGGCCTCTACCTTCCTTATCCTTATCAGAGGATAGCAGCCTTGGCATAGTCATTTGCTATACCTGCCTAGTCCTAGTTTCAAAGAAAACTAAATCGCATTTTTGACATTTCTAATTTTCTTTTTTCAAAATAATTTCCACAAAGAGAAAGAATTGCTAACTTTACCTTTACTGCCATACACAGTTCAGTGGGCATCTACAAGCATTTTTGATTCACAAGTCTAATACAAGCATCACCTAGTTCTCTGCCACACATGGGACTCAGGGGAACTAGGAATATTATTGGTCAGTACAGAGCAAGATGAATTTATCAATTTGGTTATGGATCCAAGATCACTATGCAAGATGCTTTAACTCACCTGGTAAATTCTTGTCTGAGGCTTCTGCCATATATGGCTTTTCATCTTGCTCCAGCTTGATAATCAATTGAGGTTTAGGACCGGTGTGCCCTGTTAATAAGAGTGAAGACCTATTGCTCATGCTGTGTCAAAATTGTTCTAAGATTTCAGATATCCTGTTAACAAGGTTGGTCCCAAATCTTCTTTCATTTCTCCCTGGCTCCATGGTTGACTTTCCACGAGGCTTGATTTAATTTTGCAGGTTGTGTGACTTGAACGCAATTCTGTTTCTCAAGGTTAGCATTCTATTAGTTTGAGTCCTAACTCCACTTCCAGTTTAAGAGTGGTTATCTTGACATAAGAATCTCTTGGAGATTTCACTGGCAGTTTTTGCTTCAAACTGAAAGCCTCAGATTTCAGACTCCTAAGAATTACAGGCATGAACCACTGCATCTAGTACTAGGTTTGGATTATAAATAAGTACTCCCTCTAAACTAGTGATTTCCAGTTCATATTTCCAATAGTGATAAATAGTTATGTATGTTTGTATGTATGTATGTATGTATGTGTGTATTTTCTAGATTGAATATCCACCCACAATAATCATCTCAAGTTTGGGAAGACAGTCTTCTCTTTACGGAAGAAATTTTGGAATTTTTTAATTAATTTTTTAAAATATTTTGTGAACAAACTGTACAGAGGAGTTACAATGACATGGGCAAGATAATGAGTACATTTCTTATCATGCATTGCAGCCTCCTCCTTTGTTTACACTTCACATACCTTCTGAGCCTCCCCCAGCGCTCCCACCCAATTCTCCCCCCGCACGCCCCTCCCCCCCACACCAAAGTTGAAAATTCGTTTTCGACATGACAACTTGTACTTCTCATTGTTGCAACGGATCAACCTGTATCCTTAAACGACTTGTTTTTCCCCATCTCCTCCATAAATAATACCGACATCAAATATAGTGGAAACAGGGGTTATACTGTAGGGGACGGACATACAAAGCAACAAAGAAATAATCTTATAAATGCGTTAGAAACAAATGCATGAAAGAAAAAAAACATTTAAATACATATCTATGGGTTCATTTTCTTAACATCACATTATCTGACCTTTTCTGCTTGACTCATACATATACTAGATATTGCAAGTAAGGGATACCATGGGACCTAAGTTTCTTTGGGCCTGGCTTACTTCACTTAATATAATGTTTTCCAAGCCTTTCCATTTCCTAAAAATTGGGCAATGTCATTCTTTCTGATGGAGGCATAGAATTCCATTGTGTATATATACCACATTTTCTTGATCCATTCATCTACTGAGGGGCAGCTGGTTGGTTCCATCTGGGTTGGTTCCATATCTTAGCTATGGTAAATAATGCTGCAATAAACTTAGTTGTGCTGGTAGCTTTAGTGTGGTCTTGTTTGTAATCATTTGTTTACAAACATTTGTTTGTAAACAATCCCCCAAAAGTGGGATTGCTGGTTCATAGGGGAGCTCTATTTGAAGTCTTTTGAGGAACCTCCATACTGCTGTCCAAAGTGGTTGAACAAGTTTACACTCCCACCAACAATGAAGTAAGGTTCCCTTCTGTCCACATCCCCTCCAGCATCTGTTGTTGTTAGAGTTCTTGATTTTTGCCATTCTAACTGGGATGAGGTGGTATCTCAATGTTGTTTTGATTTGCATTTCTTTTGTGGCAAGGGAGGTTGAGCATTTCTTCATGTGTCTATTGGCCATCCTTACTTCTTCTTCAGAGAAGTTTCTCTTCAAGTCTTTAGCCCACTTATTTATTGGGCAGTTGTTTCTTTGAGGATTTGTTGTTGGGGGATTTAATTTTTTGAGTTCCAAGTATATTTAAGATATGAGACCTTTGTCCATTGTATGGCTAGTGAAGATCTTCTTCCAATTCGTGGGCTTTCTATTGATCTTGCTAGCTATGTCCTTTGCCATGCAGAAGCTCTACAACTTCATGCAATCCCATTTGTCCAACCTTTCTTTGATTTGTTGTGCTTCCGGGTCTCTATTAAGAAAATTTCCGCCTGCTCCAAGGAGACCTAGGGTTTCTCCTATTCCATCCTGTAATGTTTTCAGAGTGTCTGCTTTGACTCCGAGGTCTTTGAGCCATTTGGAGTTGATTCTGGTGCAGGGTGATATATAAGGATCTAGCTTTAGTTTTCTACATGTAGTTAACCAATTTTTCCAGCACCATTAATTGAAGAGGCTGTCTTTCTTCCATTCTATTATTTTAGCTCCCTTATCGAATATTAGTTGGCTATAGGTCTATAGGTTCTTTTCTGGGTTTTCAATTCTATTCCTTTGGTCCTGAGTTCTGTTCTTATGCCAGTACCAAGCTGTTTTGATTACTATGGCTTTATAGTAGAGTTTGAAATTTGGTATTGATATTCCTCCACCAGTGTTCTTTCCATTGAGGAGCGTTTTTTCTATTTGGGTCTTTTATTGTTCCATGTGAATTTTTGGATTGCCTCTTCTATTTCCTTGCAGGATAAGGTTGGAATTTTGATAGGGATTCATCAAAGAAAGAGAACTATGAACCCATTTCTTTGATGAACATTGATGAAAACTTCTCACCAAAATTTTTGCCAATCGACTTCAACAATTCATCCAAAAAATCATAAAACACGATCAAACAGGATTCATTCCAGGGATACAAAGCTGGTTCAATATATGCAAATCAATTAATATTATTCATCACATAAACAGGAGCAAGGATAAGAACCACATGGTTATCTCAATAGATGCAGAAAAAGCATTTGATCCAACACCCCTTTATGATGAAGGTTTTGGAAAAATTAGGAATCCATGGAACATTCCTCAATACAATAAAGGCTGTTTATGACAAACCTATAGCCAGCATTATACTTAATGGTGAAAAACTAAAACCATTTCCTCTGAACTCAGGAACAAGACAAGGATGTCCACTCTCTCCACTTCTCTTCAATCTAGTATTAGAATGCCTAGCTACAGCAATAAGACAAGATGTAGACATAAAGGAGATCCAAATAGGGAAAGAAGAAATAAAACTCTCCCTCTTTGCAGATGACATGATCTTGTATTTAAAGAATCCCATAGACTCCACTCCCAAATTACTCAAGCTGATTCAAAACTTTGGCAAAGTAGCAGGGTATAAAATTAACCCCCCACAATCAATGGCTTTTCAGTATTTCAACAATGAGAAAAGTGTGACTGAAATTAGGAAATCAACTCCATTTGTAATAGCCCCACAAAAAATAAAATACCTAGGAATAAACTTAACCAAAGAAGTGAAGGACCTCTATGATGAAAACTTTAAAATCTTGAAAAACGAAATCAAAACAGAACTTAGAAAATGGCAAAACCACCCATGCTCCTGGATTTAGAAGATTAACATCGTGAAAATGGCAATACTTCCCAAGGCTATCTACAAATTCAATGGGATACCTATCAGTTTGGAACTTTTGTCAAACTGCTTTTTTTTATTCTTGAACAATGAAAATAAAATTGCCTCAGAATGTACATAATCTACCTGAAGCTTTCATTCCAAACAAATGACATTCCCACAGACTGGAATTTTACATCCAAATAGCATTGAAATTTCGATAAATATTCACATAGCTACTGAAAACAAATCATTTTCCAGGCACCAATGGTTCACGCCTATATTCCTTGCTACTCATTAGGCTGAGATCTGAGGATTGCCATACAAAGCCAGCCCTAGTAAGAAAGCTGTGAGATACTTATCTCCAAATTAACCACCAGAAAGCTTGAAGAGGAGCTGTTGCTCAAATGATAGAGTGCTCACCTTGAACTGAAGAGCTGAGGCACTGCACCAACGCCCAGAGGTCAAGCCCCACTTAACTTTTCAAGTTAATGTGTTATTTTTGGCTCACCTAAGGACACCAGCATGCTATAGGTTTCTAGCATCACATCTCTATACAGGGTACTCTGAGAAATATCTAATTCCTGCCACTCCTCCCAGCTAAATTCCACAGCCACATTATCAAATGACACCAGATTCTCTAAGGGCACATTCTATCAATTTATTATCCCTGAGTCATGAGAACACCAAAGCTAGACTTTCATTCTTCTACATGTATGCTTTTGTATTACAGATTGTGGTTGGTACTTTCTGTGTTATGTATAAAATGAGAGAAAATATAATCAAAGTAGAAAGATTTGCCTCCATATTAACTTGGTAATTACACATACAAAGTTTTTCTAATACATCAGAACACACTTCTGGTTCCAGCAATAAAGACAAGAAAACAGTTCTAAGAAGCTAATAACCTAGCAAGACAACAGTAAGTATGAGTCTGAAAGTGTGTGTTTAGCTTATTTTGGTAATATTTACTACATATCTGGGTAACAATGAAGTAAACAAATATGTTTTCTGTATTTTCATATTCTGCCTCATTAACAATATTATTTAGATTTTCTATTAAATAGTGCTCTCATAAACAGTCACAACATAGTCATTACATCATATGGAATACATAACACATTAGTAGATCTATGAAAAGCACAGCATCCAGGTGAATGTTAAAAGGAGTAAAATTACTCAAAAAATAGTAAATGAATGATTTGGCTCTCATAAGATTTGACTAAGTTCTCACAATAAAATACCCGATGTTAATCATTTTTGTTATTAAATTTCTAGATATAAAAGTATGGTCATAGATATCCATATGTTTCCTTCATATGTAAAAACGAACTTCCAGCATGAACATTTCTGAACATCGACTACTTCCTACCACATAAAATACTTACTTATTACCATAAAATGTTTCTTAATCAGCTTTGCATTTTAATAGGCCTTAATGGAAGGATGGATGTAAATGGATAAAGGCTTAAGGAATGCTCAAGATGATCCCTCAAAATGTGAAATATGACCACCACAAGAAGGATAGAGAAAAAAAAAACCTATGAATTGGCACATGATCTAAAAAATATAGAAGTTTTAAAAATTGGAATTAAATATGGCACTAATTTGATGTACAGTGTCTAAAAGGAATACAGTCATTCTTGACAATATCAGAGGTGAATGATGACTAACACACAAAAAGAAAATATATTTATAAAGTGTTGAAAGAAA
>NW_027203557.1:0-69320 GCF_024711535.1 Dipodomys merriami | reverse complement strand
GTTGGTAATGAATCCATGTGCAGCTGTGCTATTCCATTCCCCTGAAATGTTCCTGGAAGAAATAAATGATGGCCGGTTGCAGGTGGCTCATGTCTGTAATCCTAGCTAATCGGGATATTGAGATGTGAGGAACACGGTTCAAAGCCAGCCCAGGCTGGTTCTACCCTCTGCGCAGACTCATAATGATACCAAAAACTAATTTGAGGAGGGGATGGCAGAGGATAGAAGTGGCTAGCAAAATATCTACCACTATTTTCAAAACAAGCTGCTAAATGTGGGCCCAGGAACAGAGTAGTTCCAGACAAAGGGGAGCAGAGCCTTAACATATATCAAAGATAACTTCACTTGAAAGCCAGAAGGCTATTGATGGGATGGGAGAGATTTCTACAGGATCTACTAAAAAAAGAGTTGTAAGTGGTATCCAAGAATGGAGTTCAAAATACTGTTTGCTCACAAACACCCTCAGTCCAGCCCAGAAGACAGGTGTACCAACTGCCTTAGGTTGCCTCAAGAGGGATTCCAGCCAAGGTGCACCTAGTACTGCACTGAACAACTGACATTGTAGTTATTAAAGTATGCAATTTTTGTGCATTGTACTACAACCTTGTCTTTTAAAATGTAGTTTGATTTATTTTATTCTATGTTATTCTTTAAGATACAGTCTCATTATGTAGCCAAGAATGATCTTAACTTCACAATTCTGCTGCCTAGTCTCTCAAGTGTTTGTATTACAGGTGTGTACCACCATGTCATCCATCATACTATTATCTGCATCTTTCCTTATATTTTAATACTTTATTTTATCCCTTGGCAGTACTGGGGTTTTGATTCAGAAGCTGGTGCTTGGCAAGCAAGTGCTCTACCCCTTGACCCCTGCCCACTATCCTTGCTCTTCATTTTACTTGAGATGAGTTCTTATTGTTTTATGTTACTTTGGTCATTATAAGACTGTGATTCTAAGATATTTTTCTGCTGGGAAGCTGACATCAACCTTAGCTAGTTCAAACCCTTTTTTGTCTTTTTATATTTTTTGTAAATATAATTTTTCTTATTATAAAGATGGTACACAGAATGGTTAGAGTTATATGTCATTTTGAAATTCAAAATGTTACTTTAAAAGAGTGACCATGCATATAATAAATAAAATTTATCTCTAGAAAAAAATGACTACCAGTATAAATGTTTTTGGAGGCTAGATCAGGTGCATCTGGTATTGTTCCCACTTCCGCTCTAGAGAATGCTACATACTTCCAGGCCTCCATGACTTAAATAAAACCAAGTGAAAAGTAAAAAAAATGATCCCTTAGGGCACAGCTGTGGAAGATTTGAAATACTTTTGTACATTTTATTGACCATTTGTACATTTCTGTGTTGATGAAAAGTGATATAGCAATTATGGTATAATTTGACACATTCTTCTAACATGGCATAGCATTACTACATGACCCAACAATGAGCAATAAAATTGCTCATTGCATACCCAAAAGAAAGGAAAAAAAACTAATAGCTCATATGCCAGTGATAACTTCAGCAATGTTCACAATAGTCAGGGGTTGGAAACACCTGGAGTGTCTGTCAGGTGAATAGGTTTATAAAATATAAGGTATGCAGAAATTATGACTCATCCAAAAATGTCTGTCATAGATGGACACAAAAATAATCTATTTATGTGAGATATATTGACTGAACCATTTCATAAGAGAAAATGGAAGATTAAAAGTTTCTGGGACAGGTCATTTGGGGTGATTATTACTCAATGATTGTGTGGATTCCATAAGTATTGAAAAGAAAGTTCAGAAACAAAGGTAATGGTTACAAAGTAGTGTGAATATAATTAATGTAACTGAATTTTATACCTGCCTAGCAAGCATGTGTCCCTGCTTTCAACCCCCTGTATATCAAAAACAAAAACCAAAAAACCCTAAATCTTCTTTCTGTTACCAACCTCGAGAGGTAGGCGCTCTTCTACTGTTATGATTGTATTCCTCAGAGGATTTCTGGTGGATCTCTAATGTTTATTCATGCTTTTACACATAATCCATCATTTGAATATTGATGTTGAGTTTTAAAGGATAATGTGTGTATTAAAATGAGGGCAATTCATGCAGTTATAACTCAAGACACTAAAGTAGGAAGATCCCTATTCAGTCAAAACTGCATAGAGAGATCATTTCTAAATCTGCATACTACATGCTGAAAATGGAGGGACAATTATTTGTTAACAATTACAAGTGAGAGATATGAGTGAGAGATCACATTACATTTTGGTCATTTCAGTTTGTATTTAATATTTACATGAATTTATAAAATTTTCCTTTTTCCTTTACTCTCACTATGCCATTTTGAAACTGTGTAGTTTGTTTTGGTTTGCTGCATTTAAAAGAAACATAGTTTTCCTATGTATCATATTAAACATTTTTTTCTGTATTACAATTTATTATTTATTTTTGAAAATTTTTGTGTTTCTTTTTTTCTCCAACTAGGGACTGGCCACTGTCTCAGAGATTTTGCTCAGTTCTACCAATTGAGCCACATCTCAACTTCCGGCTTCTTTCTTTTTTGAATAGTCTCATGCAAATCCCAGCACAACTAAGGAGACTGAAGTATGTGGATCTTGGTTTGAAGCCAGTCTGAGCAGCAAAGCCTGAGGGTCCTTTATTTTTTTTTTGCCATTGGTTGTGGGGCCTGGACTCTGCGCCTAGGGGCTGTCCCTCAGCATTCCAGCTTAAGGTTAGCGCTCTATAATTTTAGCTGCCACACCTTTCCCGGCTTTTTCTGTTTATGTGGTTCTGAGGAAGCAAACCCAGGGCCTCATGTATCAAGGCAAACACTCTACCACTGAGCCAACTTCCGAGCGAAATTCTTATCTCCAATTAATCACCAAAATGCTGGGGGTGGTAGAGCTCTAGCCTTGGGTAAAACAGGGCAAGTTCAAGCCCTAGTACTGATAATTACACACACAAGTCTCATGCCCTTTCTTGCTATGGCTGGCTTTGAACTGCGGCCCTTAGATTTCGGCCTCCTGTGTAACTAGGTTTGTAGGTATGAGCAACCAGCATATGACTTATTTTAATATATTTAATCAGGTCTTGTCTTCAATCTCAATGCTTTTTTATTGTGGTCAGTATACCCGATCTCTGAGATTTATTGCTTTTTATTACCTATTTTTAAGGAGGGTAGGGGTTGAATTCTGGGCCTGAATGCTGTCTTTGAGCTTTTCAGCTTAAGGTGAAAGCTCTATCACTTCAGCCACTGCGCCACTTCAAGTTTTCTTATGGTTAAATGGAGATGAGTCTCATAAACTTTCCTTCCCAGGATGGCTTTAAACCATGATCTTCATATATCAGCCTCCTGAGTACTAGGATTACAGGCTAGAGCCACCAATGCCCATCTATTTCTGAGCATTTTGACTCAAGAATGATGTTTTACAACTTCAATCACAGCTCAACTTTCAGCTTTTTCTGGCTTACTGGACCTAAGATTCTAATGTACTTTGCTGGGTAGTCTGGCTTCAAACCCTGATCCTCAGATTTCAACCTCCTTAGGTGCTCTGATTATACAGATGAAGCACAAACCTGTTGCTCATTTAAAAATGTTAATATTTTCTTTTTTCCACTTTTTCTTTTTAAAATTTTCCGTGTTCTTTATTTTTGTATATTTGCTAGTCCTGGGGCTACAAATCCAGGCCTGGAGACAATGCCAGAGCTTTTCCTCAAGAATAGTGGCTTACAACATGAGCCAAATAATAGCTTTTGGCTATACTTGCTTTGTCTTGGTGCTTGAACTAAGGCCCTGGATGCTGTCCTAGAAAGTGATTGCCCAGTTTGCCTCTTGAGTCACAGCTCAACTCCATTTTTTAAAAATTATTGGTAGTTAATAGGAGATAAGAGTCTTATGCCAAGCCCAGCATGAATAAGTTGTCTGAAATCTGAGGATCATGGTTCAAAGCCAACCAGGGCAGGAAATTCCATGAGACTCTTAGCTCCAATTAATCAATAGAAAGCTGGGAGTGGTGGAGCTCTATCCTGAACAAAACAGCACAAGTTCAAGCCATAGTATAGCACACAGATGAACTCACGGAGAAAGCCTCATGGACTTTCTTCTACGGGCTGGCTTTGAACCATGATCCTCAGATTTCAGCCTCTATTCACCCTCTCTCCTTTGAAAATTTTATTGGGCCTGTGGCTTGACCTCTGACTCTGGGACCTATATCTTACTTTTTACACTCAAGGCTAGTGTTATCACCACTTCAGCCGCAGCTCAAGGTTTTGTGCTATGTAGCTGTAGATAAAATTCTCAAGCATGTTTCTGCCCAGGCTGACTTGACACTGAAATCTTCAAAAGTCAGCCTCTTGTATAGAAAGGTTTACACACATGACCAGCAACATCTGGATCATTTTAAAACTTTAATGTGTGCTTGATTCCACATACTTTTCCTATTTTTTTTCATTTTTTCTTTTCCTGTGAGTAGAAATTGAAGCTCAGATCCTGTCTCATGACACACATGGGACTAACTATAATATATGGCTTTAGGGGGACGTTAATTGGAGAGAAGAATGTAGAGCTAGGCTAGATTCAGGAGGTTGATAATAGAGAAAAGTCCTTAACATTCTTTTATCCAATTAACTACGAAAATTTTGAGAGTAGTATGTCATTGAGCAAATTAGTGCATGTTCAAGCTCTAGGATTGGCACTCAGAGAGAGACAGAGAGACAGAGAGATAGAGACAGAGAGACAAGGACAGAGATAGAGAGAGACAGAGACAGAGACAATGATATCTTATGAACTCATATAACTGAGCTGAGCTTTAAACAGTATCCTCAAATTTCAGCCTGAGTAGCTAAAATTACAGATATGAGCCACCCATGTTTGATTCACTGATACCTCTGTTATTGCCTCTTTCTTCTCTTGTTCTACCCTTCTTTTCATTTATTTCATTCTTTGTGTGCATGTTGGTCCTGGAACCTGAACTCATGCAAGGTCTGGCCTGATTCACGAGGCTGAAATCTATACATCGTAGTTTGAAAGCAGCCAGAGCAGGAAAGTCCATGAAACTCTTGTCTCCATTCAATCAATAAAACTTATCCCCAGTATGGCCACCACACTCAAAACAGTCTCCTAGAATTTCTTGACTGGGTTTGCCTTTACACTGGATCTTATATTTCAGCCTCCTGCATTTCTAGAATTACAAACATGAGCCAATAGTTCCAGGTTCTCTTTTTCTAACCATTTAATTTTTTTTATTGTGATCTTAAGGCTGGATCTCTGAGCCAGGGTACTCTTTCATAGTTTTTTTGCTCAAGGCTGGTGCTTTACAACTACAACCAAAGCTTCATATCTGTTTTTTTGTTCTTGTTGTTTTTGGTTAATTGGAGACATGCACTTCCCTACACAGGGTGGCTATGAACTTCAGATTTCAGCTTTCTGAGTCACTAAGCATCAACCAAAATTCAGGGCTCATTTTGAAATTTTAATTGGATTTTCTCACATCTTTTTTTCTTCTTTTTCCTAGTCCTCAGGGTATGGGCACTGTCCTGAGCTTATTTTACTCAAGAAGAGAACTCTACTACATGAGCCACAGTGCCATTTTCAGCTTTTTCTACTTATGAGATACTGAGAAAACCCAGAGATTCAAACATGCTAGGCAAGCACTCTATCACTAAGCCATATTCCTAGCCATTCTTACACCTTTTTATTTGTATTTTTATTTCCTTCTGTATGCTAGTCCTGGGTCTACAAATCAGCCCAGGTGCTGTCCAAGTGTGCTAGCACACTAAGTCATGAGCCACAGCAAAACATGTGGCTATTTTTTGATGTTTTGTTTTAAGTAGCTACTTAGAGTTAAATATATGAATTCTCTTACCTGGGCTGGCTTTCAACTATGATCCTAATATTTGAGCCTCCTGATTAACTACCATCACAGGTGTGTGCCACCAATGACTGGCTCATTTTAAACCCTGAAATTGACTCTTTATTCTCCCAACTTTCTCTGTATTTATTTATTTTATTCTTTGTAAGTGTATTGGTCCTGAATTTAATATTAAGGTCTGGGTGCTGTCCCAAAAATTATTTTCTCATTTCTGCCATTGGAGACACAGCTCAATCGCCAGGTTTTATTTTTCGTCCTTTTGATAGTTAAATGATTATAAAACTCTGAAAGACTCAGGAGGCTGAAATCTGAGTATCACATTTTGAAGCCAGCATGGGCAAGAAGGTCCATGATACATTCATCAACTACCATGAAGCTGGAAGTAGTAGAGCTCCTACACAAATTGAAGTCCCAGGTTGGAACACATACAGAAAACAAGCCCCATGGACTTTCCTGTTTGGGCTGGCCTTTAAATACTATCTTCAGACTTCAGCCTCCTGAAAGCTAAAATTATAAGCATGAACCACCAACCCCAGGCTTATATTTGAATCTAAAATGCTCATTTCTTCTCTTATTTCAGTTTACTTTTTGGTTAACTTTGGGCTGAATTATGAATCAGGGAACTGTTTCCCAGGTTTTTCACCAAATGTCACTACTTTACAACTACTACCACACCTTCATTTCCAGCTTTTGCTGGGTAGTTGGAGATAAGAATTTCAATCACTTTCTTACCTTAGCTGGCTTTGAGTTGTGATCCTCATATTTCAAATTTCTGAGAAGCTAGGAATACACACATAAACCAACAACCCATGGCTCATTTTGAAACTATAATTTTCTCTTTATTCCATCTTTTATAATTTGTGGTCTTTTTTCTTTCTTTTTGTAGGTGTCTGTGCTGGGACCTTAGCGCCAGGGCCTGTGTGCTGTCCCAGAGCTTTCTGTTCAAGACTAGCACTCTACCACTTGTACCAGAGCACAGATAGTGGCATATTTTTGGTGACACATGAGACATAAGAGTCTCATGGATTCTCCTACCTGGGCTGGCCTTCAACCGTGATCCTCAGGTTTCATTCTCCGTAGTAGCTGATAGAATATCAGTGAGCTACTAATGCTCGATTTTTTAAACCTCTGTTATTGGATCTTCCTTCTGCACTTCTAGCCTCTTTTTCTTTAGTCCTTCTGAGACTGTCCTGGGGCTTGAACTCAGGGCCTGGTTGCTGTCCCAGAAAGTGATTGCCCAATTCTACCACTTGAGCTATAACTCAATTCCCAGGGTTTTTTCTTTACTTTTTGACAATTAATTTGAGATAAGATTCTGAACCAAAGCCTAGCATGAATCAAGCCAGCCTGGACAGGAAAGTCCATGAAACTATGACCTCCAATTAACCACTGAAAAGCTGGGGGTGGTAGAGCTCTATCCTTGAACAAACCAGCACAAGTTTAAGGATGGCACACACAAGCTGCAGGATGGCACACAGATGTACAGAGAGAGAGAGAGAGAGAGAGAGAGAGAGAGAGAGAGAGAGAGAGAGAGAGAGAGAGAGAGAGAGAGAGAGAGAGAGAGAGAGAGAGAGAGAGAGAGAGAGAGAGAGAGAGAAAGTCTCATGGATTTTCTTGATTTCGTTAGCTTTGATGTGTACATCCTCAGATTTCAGTCTCTCTTCTTCCAGTCTCCTTTGCATTGATTGTGTTTTATTTGTAATTTTTAATGATCTTGCAGCTTGACCTCTGGCTCTCTGTACTGTTTCTTAGCTTTTTAACTAAAGGCTGCTTACCACCACAGCCCCAGATCAAGGCTTTGTGCTAGGTAGTTGGGATAAGTGTCTCAAGCACGTTCATGCCCAGACTGACTTGAAAGCACAATCCTCAGTTGTCAGCCTCTTGTGTAGTTAGGATTATACACAGGATCAACCACCCTTGTATCATTTTAAAACTTTAATATGTGCTTGCCACTCCCTTCTTTTTTGCTTTTTTTTTTGCATGTGTGTGCTGTTCCTGGGTCTACAAATTGGGGCTCATATTCTGTTCCAGAGGTTTTTATTCAAAGCTAGCCTCCATTACATGAGACACACCATAATTTTTGGACCTTTTTTGGGGGTTGATTAATTATAGGCAAGAGTTTCATGGACTCTCCTGCCTGTGCTGGCCTTGAACAAACATCCTCAGATTTCAGGCTCTTGAACAGCTAGTAGAAAATGTATGATCCACCAATGCTTGATTCATTTAAGCCTTTATCACTCTTTCTTCCTTGGTTACTTCTACTCTTCTTTATTTCTTCTTTGCATGTGCTGGGACTTGAACTCAGGGTCTCGGTGCAGTTCCAGAAAATATTTGCCCAGTTCTGCCACTTAAGCCATGGCTCAACTTCCAGTTGAATGAAGCGGTTGAAATCTGAGGACCATGTTTCAAAGCCAGCATGGGTAGGAAAATCCATGACACTCTTATCTTTAATTCACCACCCAAAGACTGGGAATGCTGGGACACTAGGTAAAGGATAGCACAGAAACACACACATCACACACACACACACACACACACACACACACACACACACACACACACACACACAAACTTTCACACATACACAAAAATAAACACAAAGTCCCCTAGACTTTGCTTCTTAGGATGGCCTTGAAACTTGATCCTCAGGTTTCTGCCTCCTGAGTAGGACTACAGCCATAATCCATGAGCACCAGACATATGTTTAAATTTACAATTGGCCTTTCTTCTTCTCTCGTCCTAAAATTGTTTTTAGCACTAGAAATTGATACCTGGGGCAACATACAGTCCTTTTTTTTATCTTTTGCACCAAATAGAGTGCTTTACAACTACAATCATATCTACACTGGGTAGTTGGGGATAAGAGTTTCATTACTTTCCTGCCCAGCCTAGCTTTGAACCCTGAATGACTACGAATAAGCATATGAACAAAATCTAAGCTCATTTTGAAACTTTATTTTCTTTTTTCCCATCTTTCTTAATTTGTGTTTTGTTGGTTATTTGAAATGTGTGTCTAGGACTTCAACTTAGGGTTTAGGTGCTGTTCTAAGCTTTCTATCTGAGACTAGAACTCAACTGCAGGCGCCAAAGTACACCTTGTAATTTATTCTTGGTGGCAAATTAGACATGTGAGTCTCATGGACTCTTCTCCCTGGGCTGGCCATGAACTGTAATCCTTAGATTTCATCCTCCTGAGTAACTTGAATGTGTGAGCAACCAATGTTTGATTCATTTCAACCTCTCTCAAAGACTCTTCGTTTTGTACTTCTATCCTCCTTTTATTTCTTATTTCTTAGTCCTGCAACTTGAACTAAGGGCCTCAGGGCAGACCCAGAAATTTATTTCCCAAATCGACCAGTTGAACAATAGCCTAACTCGAGGTTTTATTTTCTCATGTTTTCATGGTTAATTAGAAATGAGTATCATGCACAGCCAGACCAGACTCATGAGGCTGAAATCTGAGGATCAAAGTTTGTACCAGCATGGGCAGGAAAGTCCATCATATCTCCAATTCTAACCAATAAAAAGTTGAAATTAATAGAGCCTTGTGCAAAACAGTACAAATTCAAGTAACCAGATTCACACACGAACACACACACACACACACACACACACACACACACACACACACACACACACACACACACACACACACAAGTCTAATGGACTTTCCTACTTGGTCTGGCCTTTAAACACTATCCTCAGATTTTAGCCTCTTCAGAAACAAGAATTACAGTTATGAGCTACCACTGATTGGCTGATTGGCTTATTGAAATTTCAGTTATTGGTTTTTCTCTTCTTCTACCCTACTTTATATTTATTTCATTCTTTTTGTGTCTGCTGGTCGTGAAACTAGAACTCATGCAAGGCCTGGCCTGATTAAGGAGGCTGAAATATAACCATCATGGTTCAAAGCAGCATGAGCAGGAAAGTCTAACCTCCTTACCTTGAAATAACTGTCAAAAATCTGGAAGTAGTACAGTTCTAGCCCCAGGATGGCCTACAAACAACTATATCTGGACATTCCTGCTAGGGTTGGCCTTTACACTGGATCAACATATTTCTGCCTCCTGAGGTTCTAGAATTACAGTCATGAGTCACCAGCCCCAGGTTCTCTTCTTATTACCATTTTTTGTGATTCTTTGTCTGGATCTCTGAGCCAGGGCACTGTTTCATATCTTTCTCATTCATGGATGTTGCTTTACAACTCCAATCACAGCTTCACTTCTGTTTTCTTGTTTGGTTTGCTGGTGATTTGATGATAAGAGAATATAGCCCTCAGATTTCATCTGTCTTAGTATTTAGGATTACACACAAAAACCAAAACTCATGACTTATTTTGCAAATTTAATTGGATTTTCTTATACTTTTTTTTTCTATTTTTTATTTCCTTATGTATGCTGTGCTTGGGGCTATAAATCAGAGTGTAGGTATTGTCCCAGTACATTTTTAAGACTGGCACTCTAATATGTGTGCCACACAATTTGTGTTTTTTTTTTTACTCTAATTAGCTAATTAGAGATGAGTACATGTCTCCTCCTGACCGGGGTGTCTTTAACATTGATCCTCAGATGTGAGAATCCAGAGTAACTACAATAACAGGTGTGAACTATCTCAGTTTTGCTCATTTTAACCAATAAAATTGTCTCTTCCTATTCTTCTTCCACCTTTCTTTTTATTTATTTATTTTTGTGTGTGTTGGTCCTGGAGCTAGATCACAAGGTGTGGGGGCTGTCCCAGAAATCATTTTCTCATTTCTACCATTGGAGCCACAGGTCAACCTCCAGCTGTTATTTTCTTATTTTTGGTGCTTCATTGGAAATAAGGTGGCTCAGTGGTAAAGCACTTGCCTTGCATGCATGAGGCCCTGGGTTCGATTCCTCAGCACCACATAAGCAAAAAGAAAAAAGCCAGAAGTGGTGCTGTGGCTCAGGTGGTAGAACGCTAGCCTTGAGCTGAAGAGCTGAGGGACAGTGCCCAGGCCCAGAGTTCAGGCCCCATGACCAGACCCTCCCCCCCCACAAAAAAGAATCTCATGAAAAGCACAGAATGACTCAGAAAATTGAAATCTGAGGATCACAGTTTGAAGCCAGCCTTCACAGTAAATTCCATGAGACTCTTTATCTCCAATTAGCTGGCAGGGATCCCACCAATAAACTGAGAGTGATAGAACTCCAGCCTTGAGTAAAGTAGAACACGTTCAACCCCCATGGCTGGCACACAAGGGAAAAATGCCTCATGGACTTTCTTGCTTGGGCTTGTCTTTAAAAGGTATTTTCTGACTTTAGCTTCCTATGTAGCTAATACAACATGTGTAAGCCACCAGTGACTGACTAAAAGTCTGTCACTGGTTATTCCTTCTCATCTTCTATACTTCATTTCTTTTGTGGTGGACCTAGGCTTGAACTTGGGGCATCAGTGTTGCTCTTTTTTTGTCTTTTATGTAACTTTTTTTCAGTTTTGTTGCTCTAAAGTTTTATTTTTTATGTGGCTTTTTATATCTTATACAAGTAAATTTTTATATCTTAAAAAAATAACTTATATGGGTACTGGTGGCTCATACCTCTAATCCTACTCAGGAGGCTGACATTGAGGATCACAGTTTGAAGCCAACATAGGTAGAAAAGTCTGTGAAATTCTAATCTCCAATAAACAACCAAATATCCTAGAAGTGTTGCTATGACTCAAGTAGTAAAGTGCTATCCTTGAGCAAAAGAAATCAGAGCCCAGGAAGCGATTTCAAGCCCCTGTACTGGCACAAAAAGAAATTCATTAGCTTTACTAGGATTTCTGGTGTGAGCCACCAGTTCTGGGTTTAAGAATCAACTTTTGTAGCAGTTGCCAGTTTTGATCTTTTCCTTAGGAGCTTTAATGATTTTTTTCCATGCCTAAATTTACATTCCACTAATGGCTTTATTTTTTTTGGTTGGAGGGACAGTTCAATAATTCAATAACATATCAAAAAAGGCATGTCTTGAATTTTTTATTTTAAATAGGAAAGCAAACCATATGGTTAGTCTGAGCCCAGCAGAGAGTGAATGCTGGTTTAATTGCAGAGCTGTGGAATGTGTTTCAGGAAGTGGGAGCCTACCAGTTTGGGTGCTTCAGTTGTCAGGTCTTCCTGCAGCTTCACAATAAACTTCTATGATGTCACGGCCATCTTTGCCATCACAAACCTTAGGTGTCAGGCACTGATCTCACCCTTATGTGGACTTAGATACACAGGGAGGAAAAAAATAGAAGAAATGACGATTGACCACAAGACCACAGCTTTATGAGCTTTCCTGATTGAATTCTGAGATTTCATGAGAAGAGCAGGCTCATCTCCACACAAGGCTCCTAAGAACTAAGTACCAAGCACTGTTGTAGACAACTGCAGAAACAGATGTGAATACAACTGCAAATGGCCTGCCTCCATGTACATTTCATGCTGAGGGAGAAAACCAGAAATCACAATGAAAACGTCAAAAAATCAGAAGGATGGTGATCTGGGGAGAAAGCTTCACATTGGAGGATCAAAGGAAAATACATATGATCTAACAGCACGGGCCATCATCCATGCAATTATTGCTTTTCCATGCTGGCTCCAATCTCAATCCCAGATCTAATCCTCCTGAGGTGGAAACTGTAGGTGTGAGGCACCTGGGCTCTTTGATAACAATATCTATAACCAATGTGTGCTAGGTTTCTTGGAAGTTTCTTGTAAGGAAGGTTCAAAATTAAATGTATTATGCATCCTAAACTTTTTTTTTTCATTATCTTCTAATTATTTGAATATGAGCTGTCTTCTTGACTTCTTGGAAAAATCAAGACAATTTTTTTCATTGTTAAAATCCTGGGGAGGGAAGGAAGATCACAGTTTCTTTGCCAAAGTATTAGAATGCAATAGTCATTTTCACTGACCAGTTTTACCAAATAATGTCTCTTGTCCTTAATGGAATTTTCATCTTCCATAATGTTAGATGAATGAAACTATAAATAGGGGGAAAGCAACCACAGAGTAGCAAGTTTATCACAACGACAAATATGTTTTCCACTTTCTACCTAATGAAAACAGTTGCCGGAAGCATTAAAAACTTGAATAAATACTTAGAGATTCTTCCACTTTATACAAGGTTGTTTTTTTCTTAATTCCTTTTTTTTCTTTTTTTTTTTCTTTTGGTTGTTCGTTGGGCTTGAACTTTTACCCTGGGGTCAGTCCCACAGCTATTCAGCTCAAGGAGAGCACACTACTACTTGAGCCACAGTACCACTTCTGGTTTTCTGGTGGTCATTTGTAGGTAAGTCTCACCGAGTTTCCTGCTTAGACTGGCTTTGAAATGAATTCCTCAGATCTCAGCTTCCTGAGTAATAGTACTACAGACGTGAGCCACCAGCACACGGCCAAAATAGTATTTTCTTTTCAGTTTGGCTAGTTTGAATGATTACCAAGGAAAAAATATAGAACTTAAAATTTTTAGCTAAAACTTTGTGCTAAAATTTGCAATAGTTTTACCGTAAAGAATAGTGAAATATTTAGAATTACATATTTTGAAAAATGCAGCTGATTAGCTATTATTTATTTAAAATACTACAGCATATCTTTTTTGGTAGACACTGAAGTCAGTTCAGAACTTGTTGGTGAGCACTCTGCTCTGTGAGCCAAATCCTTCAGGACCTTTTTAATTTGATTGTCGATTAATTAATTTGAACTTACAAGGCATCTTTTGGTAAGAATAAGTAAAATAAGCCTAAACTCCTGCCTTTTGTGTAATGGAAGAAATTGTAATATCTAGAATGTATAAACTCAAAAAAGTAAACACCCGTGGGGGAGGGACATACAAAGCAATTAAAAAAATCATCTTCTAAATACGTTAGAAACAATCTCAAGAAAGAAAAACCGTTTGAATCTTTATCTTGGGGTTCATTTCACCTAACATCAACTTATCTGCTTCTTTCAAACATATATACTAGTTATTGCAAATAAGGGACCTATGTTTCTTTGGGCCTGGCTAAATTTACTTAATATAATTATGACCCCTGTTTTCACTGTATTTGATGTTGGTATAATTTGTGAAGGGGAAGGGAAAAAACAAATAATTTAAATAGAGATACAGGTGGACACATTGTTACAATGAAATGCACAGGTCGTTATGTGAAAAACAAACTTTAGAACTTTGGCCTGGGCAGGTGGAGGGTGAAAGGTGGGAGATGGGAAGGGATGGGAAGGCGAAACATAAGGGGAAGCAATAATGCTTGATAAAAAATGTACTCAATAACTTGCCCATGTAATTGTAACTTCTCTGTATTGTATTTTCACAATAAATAAATAAATATGAAATGCTCAAAGATCAAATAATCTTATTAATAAATAGGCAAGTGAATTGACTAGATAGGTCCAAAAAAGATATAGATGTCTAAGGAATACCCGAAAAATATTCTACATCTTTAGTAATCAAGGAAATGCAAATCAAATCTATGTTGAATTTCCATCTCTACATAATCAGAATGTCTATTATCAAAGAAAACACAAATACCAGAAAGTAGGTGGGGAACGGTACTCTACACAATGTTGGCAATTTAGTGAATCAGTGTAGCCACAACAGAAATCAGTGTGGAAGTTCCACCCAAGAAAACCTATATATACACCTGAAGAAACGTAAGTCAGCCTTATGGGAGAGCTATCTGCACACACATTTTTTACAGCAGGATTCCAAATAGTCACATTCTACAATAAGCCACCACAGGTAGAAAAGTATGTAAAACTGTTACCTCCAATTAACAATAATAACAAATCTGAGAGTAGAGCTGTAGATCAACTGGCAGAGTACCAGCCTTGATGGAAAAAATGCCAAGCAAGAGATGAAGGCCATAAGTTCAAGCCTCAGAACTGCCAAACACACACACACACACACACACACACACACACACACACACACACACACACAAAACCAATGCTACCTATATTCTTTTAGCCAAGCTTCTTAGTCTCTTATGATTCATTCACCTATGACAGAGCTAAAAACAATGAGAAAGAGATATTTATAATGATAAACTTTTCACCTAACAGCTGTTTTCATGGTATTTGATGTTGGTATAATTTGTGAAGGGAAGGGAAAAAACAAGTTGTTTAAAAAGTGATACAGGTGGACTCATTGCAAAAATGAGATGTACAAATTGTTATGTCAAAAAACGAACTTTACAACTTTGGCAGGGGTCGGGGTTGGGAAGGGGAAACAAAGGAGGAGGCAACAATGCTTGATAAGAAATGTACTCATGGGCTGGGAAGGTGGCTCAGTGGTAGAGCGCTTGCCTTGCATGCATGAGGCGCTGCGTTCAATTCCTCAGAACCACCTAAGCAGGAAAAAAAAAGCCAAAGTGGCACTGTGGCTCAAGTGGTAGAGTGCTAGCCTTGAGCTGAAGTGCTGAATGACAGCACCCAGGCCCAGAGTTCAGGCCCCACGACCGGACCCCCGCAAAAAAAAAAAAAGAAAAAGAAAAAGAAAAAGAAATGTACTTATCATCTTGCCCATGTAATTGTAACCCCTCTGTATGGTATTTTCAATAAAAAAAAAAAAAAGAATGCTTTACAAAATCCAAAAAAGAAAAGGTAAACTTTTACTGAAGAACCCAGGTATGTTTCTTGTGTTGTTTTGTTTTTGTTGTCACTGTACTTGATATCACAACCTGAGTGCTGTCCCTGAGCTTTTTACACTCAAGGTTGATTCTCTACAACTTGGAGCTACAGATCCACTTCTGGTTTTGTGGTAGTTCATTGGAGATAAAGAGTCTTAAGAACTCAGTCTTCCACACGCTGATTTCTAACTGCAACTCTCAGATTTCAGCTTCCTGAATTGGTAGGATTACAGGCCTGGTCCACCAACGCTAAGCCAGAACCTGAGTATTTTCACCACTGCTAATTGAAAGAGTTCAACTCTTTTTCCTCCAGACCGCTTGCCACGCACATTTATCTCTGGATGGAAATTGAGCAAATAGAGAGTTTCCAGTAGCTCACACCTACACATCCTGGCTACTGAAAAGTCTGAGATCTGAGGATAGTGGTTCAAAGCCAGCCCAGACAGCAAAATCTTGGAGACTTTTAGTGCCACTTATCCACAAAAACATCTGTATGTTGAGCTATGGCTCAAAAAGTAGAGCTCTACCTTGATCAAATATCCCTGGGATAGACCTCAGGCCCTGAGTTCAAACCCCAAGACAAGTGCACAGGCATATGCATGTGAATGTGCGTGCACACACACACACACACACAATTTTATAAAAGAGTTCTCAAACCTAGCAAGGTGCCACCCTAATCCCTTAATGTCCTGCTATGCTATGGAATTAGAAAAGCCTAACCTCTGGCTGGGGCTGCAATCCCTGCTGGTAAACAGCATCTGGAAGGATGAAGTAGCTCTGAGCCAAGACTGACTCACGCAGACCAGAAGCAGGAGTGAGGTTGTACAGGCAAGTGGCCCCTACTCACCTAGAGTGGAAAGGGGAGTGTGGTGACATGGACACATGGCCCCACTCATCCAGACCAGAAGCAGGAGTAAGGTAACACAAACATGAGGCCCCCACTCACTCAAACTAGAAGGAGGAGTGAGGTGATAGAGGCATGCGGCCCCACTTACCCCATTTACTCCCTCTTCTCCAGGAGGGGAAGCAGGAGTGAGGTGAAACAGACACACAACAACTACTCAACCAGACCAGAAGCAGGAGTGTGGTGGTGCAAGCATGTAGCCTCCACTCACCCTGACCAGAAGCAGGAGTGAGGTGACACAGGCATGGGCCAAACATTCCAGCCAGGAAGCAGAAGTGAGGTGATGGTCTCATGCCACACAAAAGGAGCCTTGAGAAACATGGCAGCCCCCTGAGGAGGAAGGCACATTTCAGTGTCCATCCAGCCTTCTCTCCTGCCTTTTGTGAAGGCCTGCTTGGTTCCACGGTGCACTCAGGAGGTCATAGGGCTCGAGCCATGGATGCCGCTGTCCTTTTCCAACTGGTATTGCACCTGCTGCAGCTACAGTAGCAAACTCAATAAGTTGTAATTCACAGAATGTATACTATGAACCATTAATGTCTTCAGTTACCAGGTGCCACTTGCTAGTCACTTAATAAAAGAGTTGCCAATGTCTTCAGTGTTCACTGACTTGTAAAAATGCTGGGTTGGGAATATTAATATTACTGATTGTCTTTTAAATCCTAGGAATGATGATTTTTGAAAATGCCCATTCTGTGTTTTATATCTACTAACAGACTTGTGCCAAGATCAAATTACTTACAGCCTGGTTGTTAAGAGTATAGACTCAGGGACTGGGAAGGTGGATCAGTGGTAGAATGCTTGCCTTGCATGCCTGAGGACCTGGGTTCGATTCCTCAGCACCACATAAGCAAAAAGAAAAAGCCAGAAGTGGCACTGTGGCTCAAGTGGTAGATTGCTAGCCTTGAACTGAAGAGCTAAGGGACAGCGCCCAGGCCCAGAGTTCAGGCTCCACGATCGGAACAAAAAATAAAAAGTAAAAGATATAGACTCAGATTCAAATAAATTCAAATTCAATTTTGGCTACTTACTGGCTTTTGGTTAAAGTGGAAGGCACTATAACACTGAGCTTTATTCACTTTTGTACTTATGTGAATGGAGCCAGGGACAGGTAACTCATGCCTATAATCTTACTCAGGAAACTGAGAGGGAAGGATTGTGTTTCAAAGCCAGCCCCGGCAGAACAGGCCCTATGAGATTCTTAGTTCCAATTAATCCCTCAAAAACCAGAAGTGGGTTGAGAAGGTGGCTCAGCCCAAGCATGCTTGCCTTGCATGCATGAGGCCCTAGATTCGAATTCTCAGCACCACATAAGCAGAAAAAGCAAGAAGTGGCACTATGGCTCAAATGGTAGAGTGCTAGTCCTAACCTGAAGAGATGAGACACAGCACCCAGTCCCAGTGTTCAGGCCCCATGAACAACAACAACAAACTCCATGACCAACTAAACAAAAACAAAATCAGAAGTGAAGCTGTGGTTCAAGTGGTAGAGTGCTAGAAAGTGGATCAGGAACAGGCCCTGAGTTCAAGTCCCACAATGTACCAGAAAAAAAGAAAGAAAGAAAGAAAGAAAGGAAGAAAGGAAGAAAGAAAGAAAGAAAGAAAGAAAGAAAGAAAGAAAGAAAGAAAGAAAGAAAGAAAGGAAGGAAGGAAGGAAGGAAGAAAGAAAGAAAGAAAGAAAGAAAGAAAGAAAGAAAGAAAGAAAGAAAGAAAGAAAGAAGGAAAGAAAGAAGGAAAGAAAGAAGGAAAGAAAGAAGGAAAGAAAGAAGGAAATGCAATTGGATACTGGTATTTCCCATCTCCTAGGGTTTATGAATATTCAAAAAACAAAATTTATTGAGCGTTTCCTATTGAAAAGAGGGATTTTATCTCACCATCAAGTGATTTATGATGCTGCAGAGCATGCAATGGATACCCACTACTTCAGTGGAAAGTTGAATGTAAATTTTGTGAGTCCTATTTGAATAGCTGGTGAGAAGCCAAATTGATGAGCCACAGACTTTTCTGAAAAATGGTTTCCTAAGGAAGATTCAGTTTCCCACATGTCAGTTTGCCTTTCTGCTTCTAGTCAGAAAATCTCTAAGGCTCAGGAAAGGATTCAAGCTCTCTGTTAAACCATGCTATAGCCATTTTTATTTTTATTAAAGGAATAAGTACTCTAGACATAGGTGGATCCTGCCTATTATCCTCCCTGCATAGGAAGCTGAGATTTGAGGATCATGATTTCATACCAGCCCAAGCAAAAAAGTCCATGAGACTTGTCTCAATTAAGCAGTGATAAACCCAGAAGAAGAGGTATGGCTTAATAATTAAAGTATCATTCCTATGGAAAAAGCTCTGTTTAAGCTGCCCTAATGCTTCAGGTCATAGGTTAGGACATTGCCACCTACAATATTGCTGGACCCTGCCTTCCCTTGGTGTGATGGCCTTCAGCCTGGCTTTCACTCTTGTGCATATAGGCTGTTTGGCCATCGACATTGGGGGTGGCATGATCCGTTTATGGAATATATTACCCATAAAAACTAACTATGATGTAAACAAAGTTTGACAAGTTGTTAAGTCCAAAGTTACAGTGGTAAGGATGATTATTATTTAGCTTTTTTTTTGGGGGGGGGTCCAGTCGTGGGGCCTGAACTCTGAGCCTGGGCACTGTCCCTCAGCTCTTCAGCTCAAGGCTAGCACTCTACCACTTGAGCCACAGTGCCACTTCTGGCTTTTTTCTTTTGGCTTATGTGGTGCTGAGGAATTGAACCCAGGGCCTCATGCATGCAAGGCAAGCGCTCTACCGCTGAGCCACCCTCCTAGCCCTAGCTTTTTTCTTTAAATAGTTAATTGATTTTTAAAGTTTATATGCTTATTTCATCTAGGAAATCAAAAGTTAATATTTGGGATTTTTGGTGAAATTTGAAACTAGGCAATTAAAAGCACTCATTGTCCTCAAATTCAGTATTTAAAATTATTAAAACTTTGTTCATATGTTTTAGTTGTCCGAAATTTGAGCCACGCATGGTAGCTCATACTTGTAATGCTAGCTGCTGGGTCTTTACTGATACAGAGAGGATTATGATTTGAGGCTAGCCCAGGGAAACATTCACAATATTGGATATAAATCAATATCTGAACCCAATGCATTGTGCTTTATATTTCATCTACTCAGAAAATGTAAAAGAAGGATTGTGGACCATGCTAGCATGGTCATAAACAGAAAACCCTGCCATAAAAATGGATAAAGCAGGGCTGGGAAGGTGGGTCAGTGGTAGAGCGCTTGCCTTACATGCATGAGGCCTTGTGTTCAATTCCTCAGCACCACATAAGCAGAATAAAAAAAAGCCGGAAGTGGAATTGTGGCTCAAGTGGTAGAGTGCTAGCCTTGAGCTGAAGAGCTGAGGGACTGTGGCGAGGCCCAGAGTTCAGCCCCCCCCCAAAAAAAAATAAGTCTACAGCAGAGCTGGGCTCAGGTGGCTCATGCCAGGAAACTACTCAGGAAGTTCAGATCTGAAGAACACAGTTCAAAGCCAGTCTAGGCAGAAAAGTCTGTGAGACTCTTATCTCCATTAAACCACCAGAAAATCAGAAGTGGCACTGTGGCTCAATCAGTAGAGCACTTGCCTTGAGCTTAAGAGTGCAAGGACTGTCTCCAGGCCCAGAGTTCAAGACACATGAAAAACAAAAACAAAAGTGACTAAAGCAAAAAGAGAGGTGTGTGGCTCAACTTTTAGAGGGACCTATCATAAGTGCAAGAAGCCCTTAATTTAACTGCTAGTATAGAAAGGAGGAAAGGATATGAATCAAAGAAGTAAGGGAGGAATTATGATATAATCAAATACTAGAATGATAAGTATTAAATAAAGAGATTACAGGTATTTTATATGAAAAGATACTGATTGTTTACTAAAAGGAAATTATAAAATGTGGAATTAAGGCTGAAATACATATACAACTTTTGTTTTTCTGTAAAATGATACTTATGTGCCCCTTTAGTTTAACAGTAGTAAATGAGTTTAAAACAATATGGGTGGTTAGAAATGAATCATTATTTCTTTTCACTTTTTCTGCTATATTCACCACTTACAAAATCCAAACAATGTTGATCATTTTAATTATTAATTCATTAATTTAATCTTTCATATTTAGTGTATAGTCTATTGTGCACATCATTTAAATGTTTGAACTCTTTTCGTTTGTTTGTTTTTTGTCCATCATGGATCTTGAACTCTGGCCTGGGCACTGTCCCTTAGCTCTTCACCTCAAGGCTAGCACTCTACCACTTGAGCCATAGAGCCACTTCTGGGTTTTTCTGCTTATGTGGTACTGAGGAATTGAACCCAAAGATTCAACATGCAAGGCAAGCACTCTAGTACTGAGACAACTTCCGAGCCCTGATCTCTATTTTTCCTTCAGACATGGGACTTGAACACAGGGCATTAGTATTGTCCCCGAACTCCTCTGCTCAATGCTAGTACTCTAGCATGCCAGTTTAAACCACAGTGCCATTTCTTGTTTTTAGTGGTTAATTGTAAATAGCAGTCTCATTGGAACTTTTTGGCCCAGGCTGTCTTTAAAACACCATATTCATTTCTCAGCCTCCTGAAATGGTAGGATTACAGGTATAAGCCTCCTGAACCCAGCTTCTCATTTTTTAAAAAAGTGTTATATGTTTAGTTCCCCCTCAAATACATACAAAGTGAGATGCAAATTAACGTTAAATGAACCACCAATTGAGGATGTTGAGATTACAAGCGATTGCAATATTTTTTACATTTTTTTATATGTGGGCCTTGAACTCAGGGTCTGGGGGCAGTCCCTGTTCTTTTGTGCTCAAGGCTATCACTCTACCAGTTTGAACCAGTGCCGCTTCTGTTTTCTTGCTAACCAGTTTATGAGATATTAGTCTCACAGACTTTCTTACCCAGGTTGTCTTTAAACCTCAATTATCAGATCTCAGCCTCCTGTGGTGCTATGATTACAGGCATGAGCCACTGGCACCAGCTTTTTAAAAAAGGGACAACAATTCATATGCCAGAAGCTTTGACTTATGCCTATAATACTACCTACTCTAGAGGCTGAGATCTGAAGATGATGATTTGAATCTAGTGGTGCAAAAACGTCTCTGTGAATCTTTTATCTCCCATAAACTGTTCAAAAAAATCCAGAAGTGAAGCTTTGGCTCAAGTGGTAGAGTGTACTCTTGAGCAAAAAAGAAGCTCAAGGATAGTACCTAGATCCTGCAATCAAACTCCATTTCTTACACACACACACACACAAACACACACACACAAACACACACACAAACACACACACACAAACCCAAAAGCAAATAGAAAATATGAAGAAATCAATGAAAAATTTTAATATTGTAAGGACTTTTGGGTTTAGAGGTATAACTTAGTTGGTAGGACATTAGCTATCGATTGAAACTATCAAGTACCAAGGACATAAAAAAAGAATTATCTGCTCTGCTCTGTATTTTCCTATTCTCATATGTTCTCATTTGGGAAATCTCTTCTTTTTAAAAAAATTGTTTTAGCGGTGATGTAGAGCAGGGTTACCTTTCTGTATGTCAGGTAACTACTACATTTCCTTCCTTTTACATAATCTCATCTGTTCCCCCATTCTCTTCCATACCCTCTCTCCCATCTTGGCCCTCGACTTGCATGGTTCACTTTCATAAATGTCCAGTAGAGCCAGAGGGCTCTGCTGCTGCAATATTCTGTGTCCTTCCCCCATTTTTCCTGTATATTAGGTGAAGAATACAGACTCATCAGAAAATGAAAAGACAAATTAAGAAAAGTCCCTTTGTTTTCTTATTGCAATATATATATATAGAGAGAGAGAGAGAGGGAGAGAGGGAGACAGAGAGAGAGAGAGAGAGAGAGAGAGAGAGAGATAGGGAGACAGAGAGAGAGAGACAGGGAGACAGACAGAGAGAGACAGGGAGACAGACAGAGAGAGAGAGAGAGAGAGAGAGAGAGAGAGAGAGAGAGAGAGAGAGAGAGAGAGAGAGAGAGAGAGAGAGAGAGAGAGAGAGAGAGAGAGAGGAGAGAGAGAGTATTATATAGAAAAGGTGCTTGAGTATTACAACTTGGTGATTTTCGCCAAAGGCTTCCTCTTCTGTTCTTACTGTATATGATGCCTAGAGTCCTGTACAGTATATCATATCCCATTGTGTTTTAAACCTTTCTTCCACATATTAGGGGAAAATGTACCATTTGTCAATTTGATGTGGTTAACTTTCTTAATATGATTTATTCTAGTGTCCTCCGTTTCCCTGCAAATTTCATTATTTTATCCTTTCTAATGGCTCTGTAAAATTACATTGTATATAGATAGCATAATTATTGGTTCCATTCATTTATTGTGGGGCATCTGGGTTGTGGACATTTCTTGTCACTGTGAATTGAGCAGCAAGGAACATGGTTGTGCAAATGTCCTTGCCATTTTCTATTTTCTCCACTTCCCCACCAACATTTGTTGTCTGAATTCAAGATATTTGGATAAGATGGTATCTCAGGATTACTTTGATATTTATTTTCTTTATGGCCAGGGATGATGAACCTTTCCTGATACGTTTTTTTGCCATTCTTACCTCTTCTTCTGAGAAGTCTCTCCTTAGCTCCTCTGCCCACTTGATGATTGGTTTATTTGTTTTGGGTGGTGTAGTTTCCTGAGATCCATGTATACATTGAAAATTAGCCCTTTGTCTGATGTATTGCAGGTAAATATCTTTTCCCAATTTGTTGGCTGTCTTTTTAGTTTAGTGGCTATGTCCCTAGCCTGTGTAGGTTTTTTCCTTTGATGTAGTCCCATTTGTTGGGTCTCTCTCCTATCTGTTATGCCCCTGGAATTCTATTCAGAAAGTTCCTGCCAGTACCTATAAGTTCTTTTTTTTAATTATTACTTTAATGGTAAAAATTTTATTTACTTTTATAAATACGTTGCAAGACAAAACTTTTCAAAAATACTTTCCCCCCCCAAAAAAAAGTTAAAAAAATAAAGGAAATCTCGTAATAGGTAGGCAGACAATTTTGAGTCCTCTTTTTGTTCTTAAGGAGAGCTCTCTGCAGTGTAGGGCAGGACAATTGCCACACACCCAACACTGCCATGGGTTTGGCCTTGGGGAGAGAAAAGGCCAGCCTGAACTGAGTGTCCTCTCCTGATCACGGCCATACTTACACCTTCTAGTACCTATAACACTATCTAGGATTATCTAGTATGGATCCTACTATGGTTGGGCTATGCTGTATACAATGTTAACCTTTGAGAACATATATCTCTCTCTGCATATATGTCTGAATTATAAAGTATAAGTTGGACTCCAAGTTCAACAAACACAAGTTATTCTCTATGTGTTCCCAGTGTCCCTATGAGGCTCTCTCAACAGCTGTTCATTTTTCCTGTTTAGATAACATTAAACACCATAGTTTTGTTAGGTCAAGAATAAAGATGAGGGGTGAAAATAAACTTTTGCCTTTAAATAGCTTATTATCCTCAACCCCAAACTAGGAGTTAAATTAGAAAACATTTTGTTGTTGTTGTTGTTGTTGTCTCCAGAGCGATTACTCCATTACTGGTGAGGCCTGTGAGGTGTGGGGTACACTCCCAGCCTCCCCCATGCCGCAGGCGGGTGCGGCAGGTGGAGGCGCGCACTGGGCCACTCCATTCACTTCACAGGGCTTACAACGCACGAAGGGGCCAACGTCACAGGTGGCCGGCGGAGCAGGGCCAAGGCGGTAAGCAGAGCTGCCCCGAGCACGGGGCATGGCGCCTGCGCAGGGGCCAACTGGAGTAAGGGATTACCGGGTCCAGGCACATGGTGCAAGATTGTGGGAACTGGAGCGCAACTACCTGTGCTCGGCATGCAGCTGCCCAGCTCGCACCTCAGCACCTATAAATTCTAATGTCATCCTTATTCTGTCTTATAGTAGTTTGGCTGATTTTAATGTAATCCATTTTGAGTTGATGTTAGTGCAAGCAGAGATCCACTTCTAGTTTTCTGCCTATAAATGTCCAGTTTTCCCAACATCAATACTTGAAAAGGCTATGATGTGTGTGTGTGTGTGTGTGTGTGTGTGTGTGTGTGTGTGTGTGTGTGTGCGTGTGTCTGTGTGGGTGTGTGTGTGGTGTGTGTGGGGGGGGGTAGTGGGGCTTGAACTCTGGGCCTCGGAGCTACCCTTCAGCATTTCATCTCCAGGCTAGTACTTGAACCATCTTTCCACTTCCGATTTTCTTGTGGTTTACTAGAGCAAAGAGTCTCATGGACTTCCCTGGCCCTGCTGTCTTTCAACAACCATCCTCAGATCTCAGCCTTCTGAGTAGCTAGGATTAATGGCATGAGCCACAGGCACCCGGTAAGGCTATGTTTTTTCCACACTACATCTTTCGCTCTTTTGTCGAATATCAGATGATTGTAAGTATGCGGTTTTATTTATGTGGTCTTTTCATCTTTTTAATACGTTTTTTTTATTGTAAAAATAATGTACAAAGGGGTTACAGTTACATAAGGTAAGTAATGAGTTTATTTCCTCTCAAGCATTGTTTCCTCCTCCTTTGTTTTCCCCCTACCATCCCTACCCTTCCACCTCCACAACTACTTTCCATCCCCCCTTCCCACTCTCTGCCTAAATTGTAAAGTTCGTTTTTGAACATAGTGTTTTGATCTCATTGTTAAAATTGGCCTATCCCTAGTTAAGCATTTGGTTTTTACCCTTCACCTCCCAAAGCTAGAGAAATGTATATACAAGATACAGGGCACAACATCAAAGAAACAAAAAAACCACATAACTTAGGTTTCACGATTTGGTGGAAGAATGATGACTGTTTAATTAACTTGATAAGTATTCTATAGTTTTTAATGGTAAGGCTTATTAACTCAAAGGTGGAGCAAAAACATTCAGAATAGTGGAATGTGGCTACTACTCATTTGATGTGTGTGGATAGATTATGATTAATAAAAATATATCTATTAAATCCCAGTGGTAGACTGCTGTGCTAACTGGGAGGAGTCTTTGGTAATGCCAGGGGTTTGAATACTGGTAATGAAACAGAATATGAGGGGAGAGCATTTGCTAAGGATGTAACATCCTAGGCTCATAACAAATACATTGTAGTAGAATGCTAAGTGATGATCAACTGAGCATCAAATTTTATTTGTTGACTTCTTTGTTTTGTGAAGTCCAGGGATTTGAACCTAGAACCTGGGTGCTCTCCCTTAATTTTTTCTCAAGGCTAGTGCTCTACCAGTTGAACCACAGCTTCATGTCCATAATTTTATTGGTTAATTGGAGATCAGTCTTTCCAAATTTCTGCTTTGGGCTTGCTTCAAACCTGATCTTCAGGTATCAACCTCCCGAGTAGCTAGCATTCCAGTTGTGAGCCACCAGAGCCTGGCTAGAATCACATTTTAAAAGTATTCACTAGGTGAATCAGGCGTGTCTAGCTACTATTTGAGAACTTTGGTTCCAGTGGGTCATGTCAGATTTAGAATAACATCAGAATTTTTCTTCTTGTAACCTATAGCATCCAATATCGTTTTTTCTTCATTGTACCTTTTTTTCTTACTTCACAAGCAAGCACGTCAGTGATGTTTTCCTTTTCTGAAGCAAGTTAGGTCCTTTCCCATCACTGAGGGATGTACTTGCTTTTCTTACTGCCTGGATTACCTGCTTCTAGTTAATTGCATGGATGATGGCTCTCAGGTTAACTGTCTCCTCCTCAGGGATATCTCCTCACATACCTGCTGTGAAGTTGTTGCCACAAAACTACCAATGTCATGTCTCTGATTTATAGAAATTTTCATTATGATTTCTGGTTTTCTTTTCAGCATGAAATTGATGAGGAGAGAGCCACATTCACTTGTTTCTCCAACACCTATAATAGTGCCTGGTCCTTAGTGCTCAGGAGCCTTGCATGGGGATCAGCCTTTTCCAGCTCAATTTATCCTAGCTTCTGGTCAGGACAGCTCTTGAAGCTGATGTCTGGTGGGTAGCAGTCATCCCTCTCATTCTTTGTGCCTTTCTGTGTTGTTGAGTCCACCTCAGAGCAAGATCAGTGCTTGACATCTATTTGCTGCTATGGAAAGATGGGTATGACATAATACAAGTTAGGGGAACTGTTTTGTGAAGCTGTGTGAAGAGACGCATCCCCATACAAGTTGCCAAGACAAGTGTTTCCCATGCTCAGGAGTGTATTCCACAATTCAGCATTCAAACTATCACCTACTCCCTGATGCACTCAGTGTATATTCCCATTTCCATTAAAAAAAGAAAAATTCAAGATATGCCTTTGATGATTTGTCATTGAATTACTGAAACAAAGTATATAATTTGGGGGCTGGGAAGGTGGCTCAGTGGTAGAGTGCTTGCCTTGCATGCATGAGGCCTTGGGTTTGATTCCTCAGCATCTCATAAGCAAAAAGAAAATAAGCCTGAAGTGGCACTGTGGCTCAAGTGGTAGAGCGCTAGCCTTGAGCTGAAGAGCTGAGGGATAGCTCCCAGGCCCAGAGTCAAAGCTGACAACCGGACCCCCCCCAAAAAAAAGTATATAATTTTATGTATTTGTAAGTCTTTGTCCATCTCTCTTGAGCCCTGGGCATATTTCTATGTGTTTGAAGCTTGGAAAGGGAAATAAGGTTTATTTCAGGATAGTCAAAAACATTTTGGGAGGGAATACCAACTTTCCATCTGATGTTCTACAGATGGCCATCTTGGCACAGAAACTAAGTAGAATGTCATAGCATAAGAGACTTGTCCTGATTTCTACTGACTTTCCTCTGGGGTCACAGAGAGTGATCCTACTGCATATGTGTCCCTTGGCTACACTCGAGGGACCAGGTCTCCTCTGAAAATCTAATGGCATGGGGGTAAGAGAAATAAAAACACAGAACCCAGCTTCTCACATTACTAGGATTACAGGCCTGAGTCTCATATACTAACTCATAACTGCCTTTTTATATATCGTGTAGCCGGTTTCATTATATTCAACTCATAGACAGATATACAAATATATGTTTATATTTATTCATCTATTTATAATCAGTGTTATATCTAGAAACACAAAAATATATATTCATATAACTATAATGAAAGTTATATTACCACTTTCCCCAATAATGATTTACACTAATATTATGTGAAAAAAATACTTACGATTGAAAATGTTAAAAGCCCTTGTAGTATGAAAAATCGTATTCGATCTTATACATCATATAAAATACTATATAAAATGTAATGAATATAGCATGTATTTCCATATATCTGATTTAATTGCTTCCTGATTTTGTGTTTGTCCATTTATGTAAGCCTTCTTTCTTCTATTGATGATGGCTTATACTTTCCAGTGTCGATATTTCCTATGTATTTTGTCAAATATATTCAGCCCTAAGTAGATTTTTTATGCTAATAGAGCCAAATTTTTCTTCAATATTTCCCAAACAACAATGAATATGTATACAGACTTGAACTCACTGTGGGAAGAAAGTCCCACATACCACTATAAGTATTGTAGCATTTGTCCCAATTGACAGAACAGCTTTCTAGATAATCTGATCTGGTATGTCCTAAAGCTTTTGTAACCACCTTATCACCCCATGCAGGCATGGTCTGGCTTCCTTGCAACTCCCTGTGCACTTAACTGATCCCTTTATATCCAGTAGGCTCCCTTGTTCAGCCTGCAGTTACTCTGTATTTTCCCACACACAGAACACATGTGCATGGTGCTTTACATTGTAGGTGAAAAAAAAACACATTTAAGACTCATGAATTGTATAATATAACATAAACATTGACATTTTAATAACGTTAGAAAAATAAGTAGAATGATCATTTTACAACAATCAGGACCAAAAAGAAACATAAAGATTTTCTAAAGAAGAGGGGAAGCAATCTCTAAATCTGGATTGTCTTCTAAGTTGCCTTCAGACACAAATTCTGCCTCAGACTCCTCAAAGGGATCTACTTCCTCATTAAAGGCAGTATTTTCTTCCTGAGTCTAGGGAGGGACAGATTCTTATTTCTCAATTGGAAATTGGATCTCCAGCAGCAGGACAGATTGTTCTGGATATTCTGTGAGGACAGAATCCCTTTCCTCAACTGAATCTAGACTTTGAACCTAACTTATGACTGGGGTCATTTTCCATTAGCACATATTTACCCTGCACTCCAAGACCAATACTTTTTTACTGGTTTGGATGTGATCTAGGTGAATTGTGAACATCAATGGAAGATATTCTGGACCATCTTCTTACTTGGTGGTATGTGAATGTACACCTATATCACATGTGGAGTTCAGAACCAATGGGATGTCTACAGGACTCAAAACTACTTGAGCCTTTCTACACATTGAAAAATCCTCTATGTTCACATGCTTTCTGGAGTCCAGTGTTGGCTTCCAATCTCCATCAGTCACCATAGGCGACATCACTGATGGGTTCTTTAGCTGGAATTCAGCAGAAAGTTCTCTACAGTGACACAAACATAGGTACAGGAGTCTTAGAGTAGACTCTAGAAGTTAAAGTGTGACTAAACTTCTATGAGGATTTAACAGGAGAAGCTGTAGAACTTGAGTTTGGACTGAACACTGATGAGAAGGTAGGGTGTTTCTAATGAGTGGTTATGTCCAAGTTCTTTTAAAAAGGGAACAGACATTACTCGGCATAGAACATCCATAAAAGGACATTTTGCCAAGCTGGGTAGTACAAAGGGTTCTTGGACAAGCAGGCCCATCCCTTGATACCTAGGTTCCATCCCTACTCACAAGCTCTAAGGCATCTAAACAAGGACTACTTACTCTTTTTCTTGGTCTCACGGGTCATGCTTTGCTCCAGCTGGTCCAGAAGGATATGTAAGCAGGACAGCAATTCTGAAGAGGGCATGTTGAGCTTGTCATACTTTGTAAGTTTTTTCAGCATGTCAAATTTCTTGTGCTCAAAAATCATCATGGTAGACGTCCATCCAAATAGTTAAGATGGAAAAATCGATGCTGTTGGCAAATTGTTGAAAGGAAAATGAGAGTCCGCCCTCTCCATCCTGAGCCTTCTACCACAGACCCTTTCTGGCATGACTAGAATGCTGGGAAGTGGGAAGAGACTCCTGGAAGCAGGATGCTCCTCACAACCCATTTCTAGAAATTTCTAATACAATCCTCCAAAATTCTCCCCGTGATGGGCAGAGAAAGTTGTTTCCCCACTGTATCTGACTTGCTACACACAACCCTCCCTGTCATTGAGGGATTGTGGTCCATGCGAGCCTGGTCATAAACAGAAAACCCTGTCATAAAAATGGCTCAAGCACAGCTGAGCTCAGGTGGCTCATGCCTGTAATCTTAGCTACTCAGGAGGCTGAGATCTGAAGATCCCAGTTCAAAGCCAATCTAGGTAGCAAAGTGTGTGAGACTCCTATCTCAATAAACCACTAGAAAACCAGAAGTGGCACTGTGGCTCAAACAGTAGAACATTCATCTTGAGTTGAAGAGTGCAGGGACAGTGTCCAGGCGCAGAGTTCAAGTCACATGACCAACAAAAACAAAAGTGACTAAAGCAAAAAGAGCAGGTGTATAGTTCACTTTGTAGAGCACCTACCTAAAATACATGAAGCCCTGAGTTTAATTGCTAGTATTGAAAGGAGGAAAGGATATGAAGGAATGGAAGGAAGAAAAGAAGGAAGGGAGGAATTTTGATTTAACCAAATACTGGAAAGATGTGAAGTATTAAATAAAGGTATTACAGGTATTTTATATGAAAAGATACTGATTGTTTACTAAAAGGCAAATTATAAAATGTGGAATTCAGGCTAAAATACACGTACAATTTTGTTTTTCTGTAAAGTGATACTTACATACTTCTTTTGTTTAAAAGTAGTAAATGAGTTTAAAAAATCGAAGAGTTGTTAGAAATGAATCATTATTTCTTATCATTTTTTCTGCTACATTCACCATCTAAAAATTGAAACAATGTTGATCAATTCAATTATTAATTTATTAATTTAATCTTTCATCTTTAGTGTATAGTCTATTGTACACATCATTTAATTATTTGAACCCTTTTTTTGTTTGTTTTTTGTCAATCATGTGTCCTGAACTCTGGGCCTGGGCACTGTCCCTTAGCTCTTTACCTCAAGGATATCACTATACCACTTGAACCACAGTGCCACTTCTGGATTTTCTGCTTATGTGGTACTGAGAAATTGAACTCAAAGGCTCATACATGCAAGGCAAGCACTTTATCACTTAGCCACCTTCCCAGCCCTGAACTCTTTATTTTTTCCTTTAGACATGGGGCTTGAATACAGGGCATGGGTGCTGTCCCAGAGCTTCTTTGCTCAAAGTTAGCACTCTACCATACAAGTTTAAACCATAGTGCCATTTCTTGTTTTTTAATGGTTAATTGGAAATAGCAGTCTCATGGTAACTTTTCTGCCCAGGGCTGGCTTTGAACCACCATCCTCATTTCTCAGCCTCCTGAGAAGGTAGGATTACAGGAGTGAGCCACCTGTACCCTTGTGCTCATTTTTTTTTCTTTTAACTGTGATTTAAGTTTAGTTCCCCCACCTAAATACGTGCAAACTGAGATGCAAATTGGCTTTAAATAAACCACTAGTTGAGGATGCTGAGATTACAAATGATGGCAAATTGTTTTTAACATTTTTTAATATGTGAAGCTTGAACTGAGGGCCTGGTTGAAATCCCTGTTCTCTTGTGCTCAAGGCTATCACTCTATTAGTTTGGCCCACAGTGCCCCTTTTAGTTTCTTGGTAACCAGTTAATGAGATAATAGACTCACAGACTTTCTTACCAAGGTTGTTATTAATCCTCGATTATCACATCTCAGTCACCTGAGTTGTTATGATTACAGGCATGAGCCAATGGCACCAGTTTTTTTAAAAAAGCAACAACAGATTACTTTAGGGGAGGTTGGAGGAGGAAAGAGCTAGAGGCTAAACAAGCTCTCACATAGAAAATAGTTGTAGTGTTCCAGTAAAGAGTCCTAGGCCAGAGAATTACTAAGTGTGCCATCACAGTACAGAGAGTTTGGCCAGAGAGGGAAAATCCAGGCAAGGAGACAGATCTGAGCACTTGCCATTAGCTGCAGCTGCAGTGGCAGCAGCAATGGCAGCAGCCTAGCCGCCAAACGAACAACACAGAGTCTGGGACAATGGTGCCAGAAACAGCAGGTGACTGGATTCTTCTTAAAACCAAAAAGAGCTGACAAGTAGCAGGTATCTTCATCCTGCAGATCACAGACCAGAGATAACCCAAGAACCAAGACTCCAGGGTGAGTAGAATACTGACATACTTACTCCTTCTCAGGTTACAGAGGAAAGAAGGCCACCCCTCCCGCCCTCACCCCCGGAGGTCTCCATATTTGATATTGAAAAGGCCCAGCTGAGGAGCTAGCTCCAGCTCAGGCCTTGGAAAAAAACAAAAGATTCATTTAGGAGGTCACAGGCACCTGACCTGACCTGCCAGGCTCAGCTCCTCCCTGGGAAAAGTCACCCAGCCCAAGCAGACAAAGCTCTGACGTGAGGGGAGTGACTTTCTTCACTGGGTAAACAGAGCCAGAGGCTGCCCCTCCCTACAGCAGCCTAGACAATCAAGTGAAATTCAGTAAACATAAACCCTGAGAATGGCTCCAGGCTGGGCTCTGTGTCTCAGAAGCTACCCTTCAGGGAAAAGCTACAATTTGCTGAACGGCCTCAATTCTACCCAGAACCTAGCCTCATCACAGCCTCTTCAAACGAGAGGAAACAGCCATCTCCCTCTTGTGCGAAACTCAAAGCAGATCTCCCTCTCATTGAACTAGCCTGGGAGGAGGATCACAAAATCCTGGGTAAAGCAGAGCATTTATCTGCCTGCTCAAACAAATTGACTTAAGAAACCAATCTAGCCACAGGCAAACCAAACACCACAAGCAGACAAGAGACTCCACCAAGAGACTTTGTACAGACACAATGAGATACAGGATCTTCCCATCTAATCCCGCCCCCCCCCCAAAAAAAAGCTCTTTGTTGTACCCTTTTTGTTTTTTAGTTTTTAAAAAAAATTGTTTTCTATTAATCTTTTTTTCTCCCCTCCTATTTTTTTATTTTAGGTGTATATGTGTGTCTGTGTGCTTTGTTTAAATCTCTACTGACCTTTTGGTCCTTTTTTTCTTGTTTTTTCTTTTTCATTCTTTTCATTTTTCTTCTGTTTCCTTCTTTTTGTGTGACTTAATTGCTGTTCTGCTCATCCTCAGATATATGCCGTCATCGAATATTAGACTGAAAGACCCTAGTCCCCTAGGATACTTTCGTCAAGGGGCGGGCGCCCCAGAAACTCAGACTCCAGGCCGGGAGATGCAATAAGCAAGAGGAGTTTATTTGACGTTTGTGCAAACAGATTCTCTGCCCCGGTCAGTCAGAAAGCCCCAAGCATCGGTTACAAGCCTTTTTAAAGGCAAAAACCCACAAGATTAACGCATAACACAAAGCATCACGTGATTGGTTCATTTAAAGGTCGCCATATACGCCAACAATCACTTTGCCACGCGGGAAATTTTGTAACAATCTTTGTAAAACAATTGGCTCATGGTTGGTTTAAGGGGGGGTTACATGGTTACAGGCCTATGATTGGTTGACATTTGGCTTAGCTTGGGGTCTTGCCAGGTGGTCGTTATCTCAAGGTCCTGTCTGGGGAATTTCTAAATGGGAACTGAGGAACACGTAATGTCTGTTCTTTATCTACAACCACTGACTTTGTCCTGGGGCCGGCATCTGGTCCCTGAAACTTCTTAACTCATTTCTGGGAAGGGAAGGTCAGTGCTAGCGTAAGCAAGTTTACATAAGCAGAATAAGCAGTTAGCAAGTTAGTAATGGTAATGGTCAATTTTTAATCTTTCATTCCCCACTTCTTCTCTGGGCTAATTTTAATCTTAAAATTCAGGGTGTCTCTATATTATCTTGTGGGGTGTCAGTTGTTCTCAGTGCTTGGTATTGAGATCTCAGAACTAATAAACGGACTGCACTGATTTTTTTTCTTTTACCAAAGACAACAGTCTGTTGAGTATACAAGGTCCAATTGTAACAAAATTAACAGTACCAAAGGCCCCTATATTTTTTTCCCACCAGTCCTGACTCCGTGTATCACAGTTAACTTAATTTTATGCCAGCTGTACTTGTAAGCTCCAATTTTAAGACATACTCATACCATTTGCGTCATACTCATACCATTTGCTACATAAACTTTCTGAGGTTTGTCTTAAGGACAATTTAAAATTTTTTCCAATTCCTTTTCCAAGGCTTTCTTTACCATTTGCTACATACTTAAACTTTCTGAGGTTTTTCTTAAAGACAATCCTTACTTTTTAAAACCTTTCTTCTCAAAAGGGGATATTTTTTCCCCAATTCCTTTCTCAAAACTCTCTTTACTACACTCCTCTTTGTTACAATTCCTTGAGCTTCTTTGTGGCTAGAGTTTAAAACTTCCCAATTTTTCCTGTGGCTTGTGAAACCAAGTTATCTCAGAACAACCTCAAGGTACCACTGGGCTGGAGAAGCTTGCTAGATTTTAAGGCTAAGAGTATTACTTCCATTGATAACACACTCAGGTTATTACCATACCAGAGCCAAACTAGGCTGTGACCATAGTGTGGATTTCCAGTCACTATGCACTGAAGCACCTAAGGCAAGCAAGCCAGTGATATCCTTGTCCCCAATATCTACTGTGGGAAGAAAGGGTTTCTGGATATCACCCAAAAGAATGTCCCACAAGATCTTAGATTTAGCTGCAGTCAACCAGGAAGCAGACACAGGTGATGGAATCAGGCAGGAGTTTCTCCAGGTGGCTGTCAGGCCATCGTCGAACATTACCCATTAGGGTATGCAGCAGCAGCAGCAGCAGCAGTAGGGTCTCTCAGTGGCTCCAAGGGACTGTAACACCTCATGCTGGGCTGTAAATTCCTACACAGACTGGTTAAGGATACATTGCATAGGCTTGGCAGACTTTTATTGTGCTGGTTTTTTTTTTTAATTTAATTTAATTTTATTTGTGAACATACTGTACAGAGGAGTTACAATTACATGGGCAGGATAATGCATACATTTCTTACCAAGCATTGCAGCCTCCTCCTTTGTTTACCCTTCACATCCCTTCCCAGCCTCCTCCATCCCCCCCCAATCCCAATCCTTCTCCTTCCCCCCCTTTCCCCCCACTCGCACCGACATTGTAAAGCTCGTTTTGGACATGAGTACTTGTACTTCTCATTGTTGCAACAGGTCCACCTGTATTCTTAAACAACTGGTTTTTCCCCATCTCCTCCACAAGTTATACTGACATCAAATATAGTGAAAGCATGGGTTATACTGTGGGGGAGGGACATACAAAGCAACAAAGAGATAATCTTATAAATGCATTAGAAACACATGCATGAAAGAAAAAAACATTAAAATACATATCTAAGGGTTCATTTTCCTGACATCACATTATCTGACCTTCAACTATGTTTATTGCAGCATTATTTACCGTAGCTAAGATATGTAACCAACCCAGATGCCCCTCAGTAGATGAATGGATCAAGAAAATGTGGTGTATATACACAATGGAATTCTATGCCTCCATCAGAAAGAATGACATTGCCCCATTTGTTAGGAAATGGAAAAACTTGGAAAAAATTATATTAAGTGAAGTATGCCAGGCCCAAAGAAACATAGGTCCCATGGTTTCCCTTATTTGTAATATCTAGTATCCTGCTGCTTTTTAAGATCTTTAAACAATAGTCCAGGACAATTTACCAAAATCACAACTTTTTTATTAACCAGATATTTTTGTAAATAGACACAGAAGGCTCATAAGACTTAGTCTTGTAACCATCTCTGACAGATGCAGTCTCCATACCTTGCACACCAACAACTGTTAACACTATTTTTATGCCTTTTTTAAAAAAATTATTTTATCTATTTTGCCTCATTTTTTCAAAACTGACTCTGCACCCTTGATCTTAAAATGGGGGTAAAAGGGCGAAGGTCCATCTTCTGTAACTTCTTCAAGCTGACTTCAGGGGTGTTGATCTTACCTAGCCAGGAACCTATAACCTTAGCCTATTTTACAAATAGGCTATCAGGGTTAGATGTCATTAAGAACAATATTTAACTTTTGAGAACTGCACAGACCTTTTCTCCGGCTATAGCAGTGTAGCTTGTTAGCACTCTGGTTTGCAAAAGCATCTTTCTAGATGGCTTAGGAATGTGATCTCTAATGATCCCAACAATGCCTAAGTTACCTTTGCAGGCCTTTAGACAGATATCAATAGAAATACACTCTCAGGTTTACACAATTTTTCCTGAGCAGATGAACTTCATGTAACTAGTGTCAGCTCAATTAGAGCTGCCAATTAGAGCTTTTGGCACATAAAGGGGTTGAGATTTAAACTATCCCCCACATTTTATAACATTAGCCTTTTACTATCACAGAGGACTGGCAAGTTCCTGTCCCTTACAAGGTAGTCATGAACATTAGGCATGTTTACAAACTAGCTCCCGTGACCTCCTGGCTCTGACCAGTTTTGAAGGGCCATGCACAATTGACTCTAGGATCTGACATTTTTGCCATCCAAGCAGTGGCTTACTGTCTGTGGATGCTCCTCCATTGCTTTTTTCCCAGGAGTGTCTTCTCCACATTGGGATAAATGCCTCATTGGCATTTCCCTTTAGCTGGTCTCTGGATCTGACCTCGGGGCCTGAATGCTGTCCCTCAGCTCTACAGCTCAAGGCTAGTACTCTGCCACTACGAGTCCCAAAGCCACTCTGCTTGCTCTTTCAGCACTCTGCTGGCTGAGTAGAGGTGACAGTCTCACACGGACCGTTTTGTGCCCGGGCTGGCTTTGAACTAGTTTGCAGATCAATGAGTCTTATAAAAGGCCACCTTACTCCAATTAAAAGCAACAAGGTGGTCAACATAGAAGTAGCTTTTAAGCATGCTCTTACCTGAAACTTTTTAAGAGTCAAAGTTACATCAAACAAACTTGTAAGAATCCTCTGTGCTTTGCTCTGGATTTTGCTGGAAACTTTAAAAAAAAAACCTATAAGAGCAAACTAGAATAGCAATCATTTTGATAATTTTAATTTTTTTTCTTTGTGTACATTGAGGCCAATGTTAAGAACAATTTTATATTTAAACTTTATATCCAAAAATCCATTTCCTATTTTTTTAAGTCTCCTTTAATCTTCTTTTTAATATTGTATACCTTAGTTTTTATTTGCATTTTGAAAAGATCCCTTAAAATCTTGAGGCCAAGTGTCACTCATTACCTCTTGGCTGCTTGTTTTACAACAGACACACATTAAGATTTTTAAACTCAAATGACAATTTTTCTTTAATGTGAAAATAACAATCATCATAACTGAAACAAAAAGCTAGACTTAACACCTTTATAACTTTTAAAGACATCCTAATTGTAGAACATAATTGAAAGTAAGACACATTATACAAATAACTTTTTAACCCTCTTTTTAAGGCCTTCCTAATTTTCATGTTAACACATCCAAGGGGAAGTTTTAGCAATACTAATCAGATCATCACATCACTCATTTTAACCATCATGTTTTCAGTGTCTATCTGCAGGGAAAAGAGAGAACAAAGATGGGCCACTCAGCCCCTTCTATGGAATGGGCACACACCCAATCCGACTCTTTAGGGTTAGATGAACTGCGTTTGTGCCAGCTTGCCCTCTTTCACCATGCGTGGACTCCTCCCAGGGCTTGTCCCACCATGCATGGCCAGCTGAACTGCACTTCTGCTTATTCACCCCTCACCCCTAAAGATAGGTCTTCTGTTGGCTTCTAAGTTTTTCCCCTTTTCTTATCTCTTGGTTTTCGAATGAAATACACAGTTTTTAGACCGACAGAACAAGTAACATCTTTGCCGGTGTTAAACTAACCTTTATATTTAAATTTTTAATATTTATCCCCAAGTTTTAGCCAAGGGAACTAGATCCCAGACAGCCAATGCATTTTTGTTAAGCCAGATAACTTGATTACAGTATAAAAAGTCTTATGCATTTTAAAACATTAGTTTTCTAAAATACCAGATTTTCTAATTTGCAAGTTAAAGAATCTTTAAAGAGCCATTTAAAACAATGTGAAGATTTTTTAAACATTTTTCTTAATGTCCAAACCTCATAACCATTTGAACTTTTAAATTTAAACTCACTCAATTGTTACAGCATGCTGACAATTCTTATCTTTGAACACGTTCACAGACACACACAAAACACTCACACTCTGGTTTGCAAAAGCATCTTTCTAGATGGCTTAGGAATGTTATCTCTAATGATCCCAACAATTCCTAAATTACCTTTGCAGGCCTTTAGACAGGTATCAATAGAAACACACTCTCAGGTTTAACCTTTTGAATTTTTAAATTTAAACTCACCCATTGTTACAGCATGCTGACAATTCCAATGTTTCAACACGTTCACAGACACACACAAAACACTCACACAGATCTTAAGGCGCGCAAAAATCAAAATCAGTCGTACGTACAACTTTTAAAGTTTTTAAACAAAAATTTAAGACAGTATTTCTTTTAAACTAGGTACCCTTGTTGGGCTTTATTTTCCCAGAGCTTGTTTGTCTAGCAAAGCAATTCACTAATTAGTCTCTTGAATCCCTTCTGTTGGAGGAGGGCTGGGGGAGGGGGTCACCTAAAACTAAACTGGACAGATTTTTTAAATCCAATTTTAGACAAGAGCACTTTACAAATTGTTACATTGTCAGGACTAGCTGAAAAAGTCCAAACCAGACACACAGCCTTCTACACCCTCCCTGCCAGCAGCCTGAGGCTTGAAGGAAACCAAACTAGCCCAGCTGGAACTTTTATTCCCCCAGAGATGTTTAAATATATAAATAACAAAAACACAGATAAACACAAAAACCAAGGATCCACATTTAAAACTGGTACCAATTCTAAAACAGAACTAGACAAGTACTGAAGCCTGAGTTAGGGACTAATGGGCCCCAGTTTATTCCTACAGGAACTCTGTGCTGCTCTCACTCAGCAAGCTGAATCCAGAGTCTGCTGAGTGAGCCTGCCACACTCACCCAGAACTTCCCTACCCCAGAAAACATAAAACAAACACACACACTAAAGTAAACAAGACAAACAAGTGGCCACAAAGGCGAAATCAAGTCTTAGTGAATGGGGCAACATCTCACCACCATTCACTTACCAGGGGACTCAACTTCCCTACTCATGTCCGGAGGATTTTTCTTTTAGATATCTGCAGATGTTGACTCAGGGGCCTTCCAAGGCAGAGGAGAATTCCCAGTCATCTTGGGGCAAGGGAAAAGAAAAATCCCTAGCGGCCGTCCCCTCAGACTGACAGGTTCTCCCCCATGCTCAGACCCCCCCAGCCAAGGCCCAAGGCTGAGATCTAACTGGAGCCACATGCAGGTGGTCAGTGGCAGCTTCATAATTGACAAACAAGCAAGTTACAAAAGCAGAACCAGCAGTTTTTTTTTTTTTTCAAACGAACTAGGACAATGTCTCGGGGTGTCCTAGGAGTGGACTCACTTGTTGTCCCATCTCTATAGAGAATACAAAACACAAATTAAAAATGAGTAACACTAAACAGAGACAGACAGAACCACAGAGATAGACAGAACCAGACACTGCGTGGCAACCGAGTGAATACAGATGAGGAAGGAAATTACAGATGGGAGTGGCTGGCCGCGCCTTAACTCCCCAGAACAGAGAGACACTCAGATCTCTTCCTTCATCAAGACAACCCTGGAGTAGGACTCCAGGGTGTGACCAGGTTACTGGGCACGTCTGCTTTTCCCTCTGGCCCAAATACAGATTCAGACGACCCTGGAGCAGGGCTCCAGGGCGGGACTAGGGTACTGGGCACCTCTGCTTTTCCCTCTAGTCCAAATACAGATTTGGATCCCAGAACGCAAAACGAAAGTGACAAACACACAAGACAAGAGCTCTGTCTTACCTCCTGCCGGTCCTGGAATCTGGGGTTTGGGGGCTCCTGGTTCCTGGCCAATGCACCAAATGAAAGACTATAGTCCCCTAGGATACTTTCGTCAATGGGAGGAGGCCCCAGAAACTCAGACTCCAGGCCGGGAGATGCAATAAACAAGAGGAGTTTATTTGACGTTTGCACAAACGGACTCTCTGTCCCAGTCAGTCAGAGAGCCCCGAGCAGCGGTTACAAGATTAACGCATAACACAAAGCATCCTGTGATTGGTCCATTTAAAGGTCACCATATATGCCAACAATCACTTTGCCACGCGGGAAATTTTGTACACTCTTTGTAAAACAATTGGCTCATGGTTGGTTTAAGGGGGGTTTACATGGTTACAGGCCTATGATTGGTTGACATTTGGCTTAGCTTGGGGTCTTATCAGGTGGTAGTTATCTCAAGGTCCTGTCTGGGGAATTTCTAAATGGGAACTGAGGAACACGTACTCTCTGTTCTTTATGTATGACCACTGACCTTGTCCTGAGGCCCGATTTGTTCCCTGAAACTTCTTAACTCATTTCTGGGAAGGGTCAGTGCTAGCGTAAGCAAGTTTACAGAAGCAGAATCAGCATTTAGCAAGTTAGTAATGGTAATGGTCAATTTTTAATGTTTCAAGACCTTACCCCCATTGTATACACACTTAATCTAGAATTTTATTACTCAATTCAAAACTTCTTAGACTTAAATTCTGTAATAGCAGTATTATCTCTTTATATCTAAATAATTTTTGAGAATCTTTATTTTTTAGTTTTTCATGTCTCCTTTCTATTCCTCCCCTCCTCTCATCGTATCCTTTTCTTCTCTCAATATCACCTTAAACTTAGATAATTTTTAAGATTCATTTCTTAAACTTAAATATTCGTTTTTCCCATTTTTCTTGTCTGTTTTATTCTCTCTCCTACTATTCTGTCCAATCCATTTCCCTCTTTGAGATTAGAACTTGGTTAAATTCACTCTCCTTTTACTTCTCCACATTCTTCTAATCCTATTTTTCCTCCCATTTGTCCCTAAATGTACTAATTTCTGGTTTGCCAAATTCGTCCTTGCTGTTGTTAGCCCATTAATCCATAGTTGTTTGATGTTGAATAGATTGTATCTGTTCAACTAGATTATACCTGTGTCCTTTTGCCTATGCCACTACAGGACTTTGGTTGATGCATGCCTTGAAAAATGTATTCTAGCAGAAAACTGGTGTCACTTCATATCAAATGGGCAGAACAAACCAAAAAAACACAAGAAAAATGCAAGTCCTGGTATCTCAACTCCCACTCATGATAACCAGGTGACAGAACAGATAATGTGTATTCCAGAGGAGAGTTCCCCAAAAGCTCTATAAATATTACTGGAAAACATGGTGAATGAACAGACATAAAACCTGCAAAGGACTCAGTGTGAACATGATAGGGAGAGAGAGGAAGCAAACCAAATATCAATACAGTAATCTCATGAGCATGAGGAAGCTACTCAAAGATAGATATAGAATTGCGTGAACATGTTAAGAACACTCAAAGAGAAATAAAGGAATTGTGTGAGCAGGCTGAGAACCGTGAAAGAAATACAGGAATTGTATGAACAGGCTGAAAACAGACAAAGATAATGTCAGGAATTGAGTGAGCAGGCTGAGAACAATCAAAGAGAACTACAGGAATTGCATGAACATGAGGAAGCTAATCAAAGAGTAATACAGGAATTGCAACGGAGGGACGAGAATAAACAAAGATCAATAGAAGCATTCATGGAATCCTTAAACAGACACCTGAAAGAATTCAGGGAGACCACAAAGGGAATGCTGAATGGAACCCAACAGAAGGAAAGGGACTATAAGGAAACCATAACCAAACAACTAAGTAATTTGAAAATAAGCACTGAAGACCAAGTTAAGGAAGTAAAGAAGCTCATAGGAGATCTAAAGCAAAGCTTCAACAAAGCATTTGAAGTCATCAAAGACAAACAATTAGAGGAAAATGAATAAAAAACAAAGAAGAAAGTCTTGACAGTAGGTTAGACCATGCAAAAGATAGAATCTTGTTGACTGAAGACAGCTTAGATATTATAGAGAAAGAATGTACAACTATCCAAGACAAATCCAGAAATAGTTTTAGATATATTCAATTGGATTTAGATATATGCAATTGGAAGACACCATCAGAAGGCTTTATCTGAGAATAATGCGTGTAGAGGAGCACCTAGAGACAGAAGAAAATGGTCTAGGAAATTTGTTTAACAGGATCCTAGCAGAGAAATTCCCAAACATGCAAAAAGAAAGGCCTATTCAGATACAAGAAACTTTTAGAACCCCAAATAGACCAGAAGAGAGCAGGATATCCCACCGTCATATTATAATATGCACAAGGTCAATTCAGACCAAGGAAAAGATCCTTAAAGCTGTCAAGGAGAAAAGATCAATCATCTATGAAGGGAAACAAATTAGAATAACTTCATTTTTTTCAGCAGAGAAAATTAAAGCAAGAAGAGACTGGAATGATGCATGCCATGACCTAACAACAAAGTATGAACCAATAATAATGTAAACAGCTAAATTCTCCTTCATTACCAAAGGTGTAATGAAAACCTTCCATAGCAAAGAAAAACTGAAAAAATATATCTCCACCAAACCGGTCCTACAAAAGATACTTAAAGATGTCCTACACAGACAGAACCTACAAGATGACAATAAAGGCAAAGAAACGGCACCCAAACTGAGAATCCAAAAACCATAGGAAGAACCAAGTTGCTGCAGCCCCCAAGAAGCTGGATAAAATTGCAGAAACTACCAAACACTTCTCAGTCCTTTCTCTCAATATTAACGGACTTAACTCTCCAATTATGCGACATAGACTGCCTAGTTGGATTAAAAAGTAACATCATTCTATCTGCTGCCTTCAGGAGTCACATTTTGCCCCCCAAAACAAACACATTTTCAATGTTAAAGGCTGGAACAAAATCTACCAAGCAAACGGTCTCCATAAACAGGCGGAAGTTGCAATCCTAATATCAGATAAAATAGACTTCAAATTAAAATTCGTGAGAAGAGATAAAGAAGGTCACTACATACGAATTAAGGGATATTTCTTTCAGGAAGATATTACAAAAATAAATACTATTCGCCAAACAAAGCATCACCGAAATTTATCCAACAAACACTACTTTCCCCAAAATCTCAAATTGATCCAAAGACAAGTGGTGCCTGGCGGGGGAGGGGAGGCGGGGAGGATTGGATGGGGGGTGAGGGGTAAGCTGGGAAGGGATGTGAAGGGTAAACGAAGAGGCTGCAATGCTTGATAAGAAATGTATGCATTATCCTGTCCATGTAATTGAACCCCTCTGTACAGTGTGTTCACAAAAAAATAATAATAATAAAAATTAAAAAGAAGAATTGTTGATGACTTTAACAGACCACTTTCCACACTACATAGATTAACTAGACAAAAACTCAACAGAGAAACTGCAGATCTAAAGAACTGCCTGGATCAACTAGATTTAACAGACAACTACTGAATATTTCACCCAGCAGCCTCAGAATTCACTTTTTTCTCACAACTACATGGAACATTTTCCTAAATAGACTACTTTTTTATTGTGAAAATACTGTACAGACGGGTTACCATTACATGGGCAAGACAATGAGTCCATTTCTCATAAAGCACTGTAGCCTCCTCCTTTGTTTCCCCTTCCCATCTCATCCTCTCCCCGTCCTACCACCCAACCCTCCTCCCCCCACCCACCAAATTTGTAAACTTCGTTTTTGACATAATGACTTGTACGTCTCATTGCAATGGGTCCACCTGTATGCCTATTTGAACGATTTGTTTTTTCCCTTCCCTTCCACAAATGATAACAACATCAAATACAGTGAAAGCAAGGGTTATACAGTGGGGGAGGCACATATAAAGCAACAAAGAAATAATCTTATAAATGTGTTAGAAACAATTGCATGGAAGAAAAAAAACACATTTGAATCAATATCTTAGGGTTCATGTCCCTAATAACTTATCTGACCTTTTCTGGTTGACTCAGACATATACTAGTTATTACAAATAGGGGAAACCATGAGATCTATGTTTCTATGGAACTGGACTTTACTTAATACATTTTTTCCCAAGTCTTTCCATTTCCAAACAAATGGGACAATGTCATTCTTTCTGATGGAGGCCTAGAATTCCATTGTGTATATATACCACATTTTCTTGATCCCTTCATCTGCTGAGGGGCATCTGGGTTGGTTCCATATCTTAGCTATGATAAATAAGGCTGCAATAAACATACTTGTGCTGGTAGTTTTAGTATGGCCTTGTTTGTGAGCCATTGGGTAAATGAACGAAACTGGGATTGCTGGGTCATAGGGTAGATTTATGTGGAGTCGTTTGAGGAAATTCCATACTGCTTCTGTTGTTATTAGAGTTCTTGATTATAGCCATTCTAACTGGGGTGAGGTGGTATCTCAGTGCTGTTTTGATTTGCATTTCTTTTATTGCTAAAGAGATTGAGCATTTCTTCATGTGTCTATTGGCCATCCTTCTTTCCTCTTCAGAGAAGTTTCTCTTCAAGTCTTTAGCTCACTTATTTATTGGGCAGTTTTTTCTTTGAAGGTTTGTTGCTGGGGAGTTTATTTTTTTGCGTTGCAGGTATATTTCAGATAAGAGACCCTTTTCCGTTGTATGGCTAGTGAAGACCTTCTCCCAATCCATGGGCTTTCTATTGATCTTGCTAGCTATGTCCTTTGCCATGCAGAAACTATGCAATTTCATGGAATCCCATTTGTCCAAACCTTCTTAGATTTGTTGTGTGTTTGGGTCTCTATTAAGAAAATGTCGGCCTGCGTGTTTGGATCTATGTCGGATTTGAGGGAAAGTAGTGTTTCTTGGAGAAATTTGGGTGCTCCGTTGTTTGGCAAATAGATATTTAGAATTGTAATATCCTCCTGAAGGAGAGATCCCTTGATTAGTATGTAGCGACCTTCTTTATCTTTTCTCACTAATTTTAATTTGAAGTCTATTTTATCTGATATTAGGATTGCAACCCCCGCCTGGTTATGGGAGCCATTTGCTTGGCAGATTTTGTTTCAACCTTTCACATTGAAAATGTGGTTTTTTTACGAGCAAGATAAAACTTCTGAAAGGAGCAGATAGAAGGATGTTGCTTTTTACTTCCAGTAGACAGTCTATGTTATTTAATTGGAGAGTTAAGTCCGTTAATATTGAGATTTAGGACTGATGTATTTGGGAGCTGCTGCCATTTTATCCACATTCTTGGTGGCTGTGGCAACTTGGTTCTTCCTATGGTTTCTGGATTCTGTTTGGGTGCGGTTGCTTGGCCTTTATTGTGATCTAGTTGGTTTTCTATGTGTAGGACATTCTTAAGACTTTTTAGTAGATCTGGTTTGGTGGAGAAGTATTGTTTCAATTTTTCTTTGCTATGGAAGGTTTTTATTTGACCTTTGGTTATGAAGGATAGTTTATCTGGTTACAGTATTCTTGTTTGATAATTGTCTTTAGGGTATGGCATAGATCATTCCAGGCTATTCTAGCATTAAATATCTCTGCTGAGAAATCTCAGGTTATTCTAATTGGTTTCCCTTTATAGTTGATTGATCTTTTCTCCTTGACAGCTTTAAGGAACTTTTCCTCAGTCTGAATTGACCCTGTGTATTATAATGTGACAGTGGCATGTCCTATCCTGGTCTGGTCTATTTGGTGTTCTAAAAGTCTCTGGTATCTGAATAGACCTATCGTTTTGGGTATTTGGGAAGTTCTCTGCTAGGATTCTATTAAACAAATTTCCTAGACCATTAACTTCTGTCTCTAGGTGCTCCTCTACACCCATTAGCCTCAGATTAGGCCTTCTGATGTTGTCTTCCAAATGTTGAATAGCTCTATCATATTTCTTGGATTTGTCTTGGATGGTTGTATGTTCTTTCTCTAGAATATCTAGGCTGTCTTCAATCCCTGAAATTCGATCTTTAGCATGGTCTAACCTACTATCAAATCTTTCAACATTGTTTTTTATTTCTTTTCCCTCTAGTTGCTCGGCTTTGATGGCTTCAGAATCTTTGTTGGAATTTTGTTTTAGATCTTGTATGGACTTCTTTACTTCCTTAATTTGGTGTTCAGTATTTATTTCAAATCACTTAGTTGATTGGTTATGGTTTCCTTGGATACACATTCCTTCTGTTGGGTTCTGTTCAGCATTCCCTTTTGTGGTCTCCCTGACTTGCTTGAGCTCTCTGTTCATGGATTCCTTGAATGCCTTTAGGGATCTTTCTGTATTCTCATCACACTCTCTCAATTCCTCTATTAGTCTTTGATTACCTTCTTCACATTCACGCAGTTCCTGTAGTTCTCTTTGAGTGTTTTCAGCCTGCTCACGCCATTCATGACTTTCTCTTTGACTGATCCCAGCCTGTTCACACAATTCCTTTATTTCTCTTTAAGTGTGCTCAAGCTACTCTCGCAATTCCTGTATCAATCTTTGAGTAGCTTCCTCACACTTATGATATTCTTTATTTTGCCTCCTCTCTCTCCCTATCATGATCATACAGAGTCCTTTGCAGGCTTTCAATCTTTACATTTACCATGTTTACAAGTAGTATTTGTTGAGGTTTTTGGGAACTCTCCTATGGATTATTTGTCATCTTATTTGTCCCCTGATTATTATGAGTGGGAGTTGAGATACCTGGCCTTGCCATTTTTCTTGTGTTTTTCCGGATTGCTCTGCCTATTTGGGATGAAAATAAACCAGTTTTGTGCTAGCACACTATTTTAAGGCAAGCATCAACCAAAGTGTGTAGTTGCACAGTCAAAAGTCTGCAGATACAACATAGTTCAATAGATATATCTATTCAATATCAAACAACAAAGTATTAATGGACTACGAACCGCAAAGAAGAATTTGGCAAACAGAAATTATTAGGTTTAGGGAGAGATGTGGGTAAAAATAGGCATAGAGGGATGTGGAAATGCAGTGGGAGAGTTAACTTAAATAAATACTAAACTGAAAGTGGGAAATAGCTTGGATAGAATGATAGTAGCGAGAGAAAAAAGAAGAAAGAGAAAGAAAAAAAGACAAGAAAAAATAGAAAAACAAACATTAAAAATTAAGAAGTATAACACTTAAAAATTATGCAATTTGAAAACATAATATTCGGAAAAGAACGTGGATAGAATAAGAGAACGGGAGGGATAGAAAGGAGATGTGGAAAACTTAAAAACAAAAATGCTTAAAATATTATATAGGTATTAAGAGGTAGTACTGCTATTAAGGAAGTTAAGTCTAAGTAGTTTTAAATTAAGTAATAAATTTCTGGATTAACTGTGTACACAATGGGGCTAAAGTCAAATAATCAACTACGGGTATATGTGAGGATGAGAACAGCAATTAAGTCACACAAAGAATGAAAGAGAAGAAAACGTGAAAAGAGGGAGAAGGAAAGAAAAAAAAGGATTAAATGGTCGCTAGAGCTAAACAGAGCAAATTTATTTTAAAAGAAAAACAGAAAAAAATACACACATATATCCCCAAAATAAAAATTATAAGCGGAAGAAAAAAAAGTTAATAGAAAAAAAATTTTAGTTAAAAATTAAAAATTAAAAAAAGTTTAGAAAAAAATTATAAAAGGTAAAAGAAAAGAGATCTTTGATTCTTTTGGGGGGGGGATGGGACGATCCTGTATCTCCCTTGTGTCCATAACCAGTAGCTTGTTGGAGTATCTGGTCTGCTTGTGGTGTTTTATTTTCCTGTGTCTTGGATGGTTTCTTAAGTAAATTTGTTTGAGCACGCAGAAAAATGCTCTGCTTTACCAAGGATTTTGTGATCTTCCTCCCAGGCTAGTTCAATGGGACAGAGATCTACTTTGAGTTTCACAAAAGAGGGAGATGGCTGTTTCCTCTAGTTTGGAGATGCTGTGATGAGGCTAGGTTCTGGGTAGAATTGAGGCCTTTCAGCAAACAGTAGCTTTCCCCTGAGGAGTTAGCTTCTGAGAAACTCACAGAGCCCAGCCTGCAGCCATTCTCAGGATTTATGTTTACTGAATTTTAATTGATTGTCAGGGCTACTGTAGGGAGGGGCAGCCTCTGGCTCTGTTTACCCAGTGAAGAAAGACACTCCTTGGTCTGGGGGCCCAAACTGGATGACTTTTCCCAAGGAGGAGCTGAGCCTGGCAGGTCAGGTTAGGTTCCTGTGACCTGCTAAATGACTCTTGTTTTCTTCCAAGGCCTGAGTTGGAGCTAGCTGCACAGCCAGGCTTTGTCAGTATCAAAGATGGAGATCTCCGGTAATCAGAGGGGAGGGTTGGCCTTCCCTCCTCTGCTCCCTGAGAAGGAGTGAGGATGTCAGGCTTCTACTCAAGCCAGAGTCTTGGTTCCTGGGTCATCTCTGGTCTGTGAACTTCAGGATGAAGATGTGTGCTCCTTGTCAGTTCTTGCTGGTGTTGAGTAGAAATTGCTCGCTTGCCACGTCTGCCGCCTAAGTCCCGGACTCTCTGTGTTGCAAGTATGGCGGTTATGGCTGCCACTGCTGCCGCCGCATCCGTGGCAACTACCAAGTGCTCTTATCTGTCTTTTTGCCTGGATTTTCCCTCTCTGGGGTAACTCTCTGTCCTGTGACGGCACACTTGGTGTAATTCTCTGGCTTAGGACTATTCATTAGAACACTAAAATTGCTTTCTATGCGAGAGCTTGTTTAGCCTCCAGCTTCTTCTCTGCCATCTTCCCAGAACTCATCAGAAAATAACATTTAAAGGCAAGCCCATGCAGGAAATTACATGGGACATTTTTTTCTGTGTGTGCCAGTCATGGGGGTTGAATTTGTTCTACTTTACTCAAGGCTGGTGTTCTATTACTCTCAGCTAATTGGTGGGATCACTATCAGCTAATTGGAGGTAAAGAGTCTCATGAAATTTCCTGTGCAGGCTGATTTCAAACTGATAATCAGATTTCAGCTTCTTGAGACATTCTGTGCTTTACATGAGACTCTTATCTCCAATGAACCACCAAAAAGAAAAAAAAAACAACACCTGGGGTTGAGCTGTGGTTCCAATGACAGAAATGAGACAATGATTTCTGGACAGCACCCACACCTTGAGATCTAGCTCCAGGACCAGCACACACAAGAATAAACTAAATAAATGAAAAGAAAGGTAGAAGAAGAAAATGGAGAGCCGATTTCAGAGTTTAAAATGAGCAAAACTGAGTGAGCTTACACTTGTTACTGTACTTACTCAAGGGTCTCTCATCTGAGGATCAGTGTTTAAGGCCAGCCAAGGCAGGAGTGTCCATGTACTCAACTCTAATTAGCCAACTACAGTTTTTTTTAAAAGCTCCAAATGTGCTGTGGCTAGTATTAAAAATATACTAGGACGGGGCTGGGAAGGTGACTCAGTGGGAGAGTGCTTGCTTTGCATGCAAGAGGCCCTGGGTTCAATTCCTCACCAACACATAAGCAGGAAAAGCCAGAAGTGGCGCAGTAACACAAGTGGTACGGCTCTAGCCTCAAGCTGAAGAGCTGAGGGACAGCACCCAGGCCCAGAGTTCAGGCTCCATGACAGGCAAAAAAAAAAAAAAAAAAAAAAGGAACTGGGACAATACCTAGGCTCTGATTTATAGTTCCTAGCCCAGCATACATATGGAAATAAAAAGTAGAAATTAAAAAATATATAAGAAAATCCAATTAAATTTTAAAAATGAGTCATAGTGTAAAGGCAAACCCAGTCAAGAAATTCCAGGAATCCGTGTGACCTATGTTTCTTTAGGCCTGCCTTACTTCACTGAATATAATTTTTTTTCAAGTCTTTCCATTTCCTAACAAACGGGACAATGTCATTCTTTCTGATGGAGGCATAGAATTCCATTATTTAATGAGTCAAGCAGAAAAGTTCAGATACGGGGATGTTAGGGAAATGAACCCTAAGATATGTATTCAAATGTATTTTTTTCTTTCATGTGATTGTTTCTAACACATTTATAAGATTATTTCTTTGTTGCTTTATATGTCCCGCCCCCACAGTATAACCCCTGCTTTCACTGTATTTGATGTCAGTATAATTTGTGGAGGGGAAGGGGAAAAACAAATCGTTTAAACAGGGAAACAGTTGGACCCATTGCAACCATGAAATGTAAAAGTCGTTATGTCGAAAATGAACTTCACAACTTTGGTAAATGAGGGGGGGAGGGGAAGCGGATTGAGTGGGGTGGCAGGGGAATGATGGGAAGGTATGGGAAGGGGAAACAAAGGAAAAGGCTACAATTCTTGATAAGAAATGTACTCATTATCTTGCCCATGTAATTGTAACCCCTCTGTACAGTATTTTCACAATAAAAAAAGGAAAAAAAAAGAAATTCCAGGAGACTGTTTTGTGTGTGGTAGCCACACTGGAGATAGGATTTTGTTTATTGAATGGAAATAAGAGTTTCATGGACTTTCTTGCTCAGGCTGCTTTCAAACTATGATGGGCAGATTTCAGCCTTGTGTATCAGGCCAGCCCTTGCATGAGTTCAAGCTCCAAGACCAACAAACACAAAAATAATAAAATAAATGAAAAGAATTGTAGAAGAAGAGAAGAAAGAGGTAATACCAGAGGTTTCAATGAACCAATCATTGGTGGCTCATATCTGTGATTCTAGCTACTCAGGCTGAAATTTGAGGATACTGTTTAAAGCTCAGCTCAGTTATGAGTTCATAAGATGCCTCTCTTTCTGTCTCTCTCTGTCTCTCTCTATATATATTTCTGTCTGTCTGTCTCTCTCTCTCTGTGCCATTCCTGCTGTTTGATCTTGCACTATTTTCTTCAATGACCTACTTACTTTCAGATTTTTAGTGGTTAATTGGAGAAAAGAGTGTTAAGGACTTTCCTCAATTTTCAGCTTCCCAAATCTGGCCTACCTCTACATGAGTCTATTGTCTCCAATTAACTTCCCCCCCAAAAGTCAAATGCTATGGTTAGTCCCATTTGTGCATTGAGACAGCATCTGAGCTTCAATTTCTACTCCTAGGACAAGCAAAAATGAAGAAAATAAGAAAAGAAGGTGGAAGCAAGCACATATTAAAGTTTTAAAATGAACCAAATGTTGCTGGTCATGTGTGTTGTTTAATCCTTACCATACAATAGGCTGACGTCTGAGGATTGCAGTGTCAAATCAACCTGGGCAGGAATGTGCTTAAGACTCATCTTCAGCTACACAGCTGTGAGCTGTGAGCTGTGGCTGAAGTGATAATAACACTAACCTTGAGTATAAAAGGTAAGAAATAGGCCCCAGAGTCAGAGATCAAGCCACAGGACCAATAAAATTTTCAAAGAGAAGAGGAAGAGAGGCTGAAATCTGAGGATCATGGTTCAAAGCTAGCCCATGCAAGAAAGTCCATGAGGCTTTCTCTGTGTGTGCATCAATGTGCTGTTCTATGCCTTGAGCTTGTGCTGTTTTGTTCAAGGATAGAGCTCCACCACTCCCAGCTTTTCATTGATTAATTGGAGCTAAGAGTCTCATGGACTTTCCTGCCTTGGTTGGCTTTGAACCATGATCCTCAGATTTCAGAAAACTGATTCATGCAGGGCTTTGCATAAGACTCTTATCTTCTATTAGTGAATTAAAAAAAAACTGGAGTTGAGCTGTGACTCAAGTTGCAAACTGGGCAATCACTTTCTAGGACAGCACTCAGGGCCTTATTTGAAGCACCAAGGCAAAACAAGTATAGCCACAATTTATATTTTGGCTCATGTGGTAAGCCACTAGTCTTGAAGAAAAAGCTCTGGTATTGTATCCAGGACCTTACTTGCAGCCCCAGGACTAGAGCATAAACAAAAATAACAACAAGGAAAATTGCAAAAAGAAAAATTGGAAAAAATAACATATTAACCTTTGTAAATGAACAATCGGTTTGTGGTTCATTTGTATAATTGGAGCACTTCAGGAAGCTGAAATCTGAGGATCATGGTTTGAAGCCAGACCACCCAGAAAAGTACATTAAAATCTTACGTTCAATAAGCCAGCAAAAACCTAGAAGTGGAGCTATGGTTCAGTTGTAAAACATAATCCTTGCGTCAAAAAGCTAATAAACATAAGGGCGCTGAGACTCTAGCCTGTAATCCTAGATATTCAGGAGATTGAGATATGAAAATCATGGTTCAAAAACAACCTGGGAAGGAAAGTTAATGAGGTCTTATCTCCAATTAATCACCAGAAAACCTGAAGTGCCGCTGTGGCTGAAATGGTAGAGCATTCCCCTTAAGTTGAAGAGCTCAAAGACAGCAACCAGGCAGAGGGGTCAACTCCACCCTCCTTAAAAATAGTTAAGAAACAGCAATAAGGCCCAGAGATCAGGTCTACTGACCGCAATTAAAAAGCATTGAGGTTGAAGGCAATAAACAGCTGAGTAAAAATATTAAAATGTCAGAATCTGGTTGCTCATGCCTGTAGATAGATTCTAGCTACCTAGGCTGCATTTCAAAGCCAGCACTAACAAGAAAGTCCATGAGACTTGTGTATGTAATTTCCAGTACTAGGTGTTGAACTTGCCCTGTTTTCCTCAAGTCTAGAGTACTACAATCCCCAGCTTTTTGGTGATTAATTAGAGATAAGAATCTCAGACTTCATCTGGGAAGTTGGCTCAATGGTAGTGTGCTAGCCTTGCATGCATGAGGAACTGGGTTTGATTCTTCAGAACCACATAAGCAGGAAAAGCCGAAAACGTTGCTGCAGCTCAATTGATGGAGCATTAACTTTAAGCTGGAATGCTGATGGACAGCTCCAAAGCCTAGTTTTCAGGCCCACAACCAATGGCAAAATAACAATTTAAAAAAACCCTCAGACTTTGCTGTTCAAACTGGCTTCAAACCAAGATCCTCAGATTTCAGCCTCCTTAGTAGTATTGGGGTTCGCATGAAACTCTTCAAAAAGAAAGCAGCTGGATGTTGACCTGTGGCTCAATTGGCAGAACTGAGCAAAATCTCTGAGACAGTGGCCAGTCTCTAGATGGAGAAAAAAAAAACAAAAAAATTCAAAAATAAATAATAAATTGTAATACAGAAAAAAATCATGTTTAAAATGATACAAAGGAAAACTGTTTTTTTGTAAGTTCTGCAAACAAGAACATACCACAAAGTTTCAAAATGACATACTGAGAGTAAGGGGAAAAGGAAAATATTTTAAATTCATGTAAATATTAAATCCAAACTGTCATGACCAAAATCTAATATGATCAGAAACGTATCTCTCATTTGTAATTGCTTCTGAACAATTGTCCCTGCAGTTTCAGCACTAGCATGGGGATTTAGGTAGGACCTCTCTATGCAGCCTTGATTGAATAGGGATCTTCCTGCTTTAGCCTGTTAAGTTAGAAATACAGGCTTTGCTCTTTTTTTAATACACAAATTACATTTTAAAACTCAACATCAATATTCAAATAATGGATTATGGGTAAAAGCATGAAAAAACATCCACAAGAGAACCACTGAGCAATACTATCATAACAGTAGAAGAGCACTTAATGTAGGTAACAGAAGGAAGATTTAGCATTTTTTTTTGGAAGTGCAAGAGTTTGAACACAGGGCCTCGTGTTTGCTAGGTATAAAATTCAGTGACATTAATTATATGCACACTACTTTTTAACCATTACCTCTGCTTGTGAACTTTCCTTTCAATACTGATGGAATCCACACAATGACCTGCACCAGAAACTTTTGTTCTGTTTTGTTTTTGGTCGGTCATGGGGCTTGACCTCTGAGTTGGGCACTGTCTCTGTGCTCTTCAGCTCAAGGCGAGTTCTCTACCGCTGTAGCTACAGTACCACTTCCGGTTTTCTAGTGTTTTATTGGAGATAATAGTCTCACAGAATTTCCTGCCCGGGCTGGCTTTCAACTGAGATCCTCAGATCTCAGCCTCCTGAGTAGTTAGGATTACAAGTATGAGCCACGGGCGCCCAGCCCCAGAAAATTTTAATCTTCCCTATTTCCCTTAAGAAATTGTTTAGTCAATATATTTCACATAAATTGATTATTTTGTGTCTATCCATGACAGACATATATTAATTGCAGCCTTTTGTGGATGAGTCATAATTTATGCACACATCATTTTATAAACTTATTCATCTGGGCCCACATTTAGCAGCTTGTTCTGAGAAGAATGGTAGCTATTTTGCTAGCCACCTCTATCCTCTGCCATTTTCTACTCAAATTAGTCTTTGGTATCAGTTTGAGTCCACTCAGAGGGTGGAGCCATACCGGGCTGGCTTTGAATCATGATCCTCAGATCTCGGTCTCCTAAATATATAGGATTACAGGCTTGAGACACGTGAACCAGGCCATCATTTCTTCCAAGAAAATTTCAGGGAGATGGAATAGCACAGCACCACATACATTTATTAGCAACTGCCCTTGGTGAGCCAGATGCTCAGACCAAATCCACTGACCTTGATATTGTCTTTGGTGTCCAAAAGAATATTGTTGGACTTAAGGTCTTCGTGTATGATTTTGTTTTGTTGTAAGTAGTGAACAGCACTTACAACATGTGTGACAAGCTTCCTGGTTTCATCCTCATATAGGCGGCAGAATTTTCAGATCCTCCCCAGGAACTATCCCCTAGTGGCCAGTTCCATGATGAGATACACATTCTCTTCGTTCTCCATTACCTGGTACAACCTGATGATGTGTTTGTGCCATACCTTCTTAAAAATGTCCACCTCATTCTTTATCCAATGATGAGGACTCTCACTTCAAGAGTATTTTAAATGCCACGTCCTTGTCTGTGAGGTGAGAATGGGCCAGCTTCACTTTTCCATAGGTACCTCTGTCAAAGAGCTCTTTCTTCTGGTATTGTTTGATTATCTCCTCCTTCAAGGAGCTTGAGAGTGATTCTTTCTGTACTTCCATCCTTCTGCTACAATGGCAGGTAGCAAGTCAACTTAAATAAATTAAATAAAGTAAAGGAAAACCCAGAAAGAGTAAAAAGAAATAACTAAATCCAAATAACAGCCCATCCCCACTAACAAAAAATCATTTAACTTTGATTCAGTCCAGCGGGTCATCAAGCAAGAGCTCCAAGCTCTGTTAACTGATATAGGTTGGAGCACAGTGGCTTCCTATATATCTTTCATGACCTTACACAATGGAGGTATCACAACCAGGCATAGTGATGTCATAGAAGAAATGGACCAATCAGAGTCTGGTCCAGTGAGGTCAGAGAAATAGTGGACCAATCACAACCTGCCAGCATTGACACTCTAGCTCTTAGACCTCAAAGACTGTTGCTTAGGAATTCATGTGGCTTCATATTGCTCTGGTCATTCTCATGGCATTTCTGTCTGAAACCACTAGGACAGTGGTTAAAATCCTCTGATTTTCTAGAGGACTACTGAATCTTATAAATTGCTTCTCTGGAGACACTAGCTAATAGCCTCCATTCTTGATGGCCACCTTATCCAATGTTTTTTTCAGCAATAGGACTGTACAAAGGACTCCGTCCTTCTCAAGGACAGCTGTGTGCTACAAGTTCCTCACGAGGGGACAAGTTCAAGGGTGGCTTTGAGCCACCACCCTCACAATTCACCTTCCTGAGTTAGGATTATAGGCCTGACCATCGGTAGGTTCTTAGCTCATCTCTTACATTTGGAGGAAGTATATTTGCTAGAAAGGTTGTTTTAGATATGTCCTTTTAACACTTTAAATTTGTTGTTCTCTGAGTAAGGGAATCTACAGACCTCAGAGCACATCTTGGCTTTCTCTCTCAATATTTAGTTTCTGTGAAAGACTCGTCTCTGAAAGGCCTAAGTGTTTAAGGCTTCAGGTGCTTTATAGGTTTCCAGACATATCCAGGGCTTGTTCTTTTTCATCTTTGAATGACAGCTCTAATTTCCTCCCTTAGTCATGGTCTATTGACCCCTTTGACTCTGGCATAAATGAGGGAAGACAGGCAGGGCTGTTGTGTTGCTATGGAAAGCAGACAGAGCTGCCTTGTTGCTGAGAAAAACAGGCAGGCCTGTCTTGTTACATAGTTTCATTTTATTCCCCAATGTTGGTAAATAAAACCTCCGGATTGGACTTCAGGAGCTGCCCATGATCATTGCTCCATTCCTTTTCCCTGCTCGTACCATACTGCCTTTCTATTTAAATTCATTTTTACTTTTAATTTTTCTTAGAAACAAAGAGGCAATTTAAAAATCTATATGTAGTGTTAATTTTTATTCTTGAATTACTAAAATATATGAAGAACATGTCCATTAAAGCTGCATAAAATGGCAGATGGCGTGAGCTTGATCACTGTCCCTCTATTCTGTCTCTCTTGCTCTATCCTGGGGTGACCACTGCGACTAGTTAGCTTTGTATCCCTGCATCTAAAACAAATGTGCACAAAGTTCAGGCTATTAAAAAGAGACTTGCCCACAGCTATCCATGTCCCTCAAACTGGTATCTTAGTAAGAGGTTAAATTTCCATTCACACTATGGAGATTCAAACGTCTACACTCAGGTTCACAGACCTGAGTCAAGTCTGTGCTGGAACCAGGACTGAAGGTGGTAACTTATTGTTTACTAAGGGAGAAGTCTGCAATAGCTAGAAATCTGCATTTTGCCTTTCCCACTAAGTCACAGTATCAGGTATGAGGACCAAGGAGTTACACAGGCCTTTTAGAAGTTAATAGACTTTGGGTTTTAACTTTTGTAATTCCAAGATTCTCTTCAGATTAAATATTGGGCCTGCACAACAGCAGCCACGAGAAAGTGATGTCCAGAACTTGTGTAAGTGTCTGAGACTATTTGAATTTGTTTTTACTGAATTGTTTTTTTTTCTACAATCCACACCTATGGCCAAATAGGGTGTAGAAAAACAAGGCCATTTCCACCAAACCAGATTGTTGGTGTTCAAGACCTAACTTGAGTCCACTCCATTTGATGCAATACTGTTCAAAGGAACTTTCATTCTATGAGGAGTAAAACATTGCACATCTGTCAGAGATAGACATTAACAGATATCCTTGACTTTTAACATTATAGGTGGTATTTGAGCCAGATGATGGTGGCATATACCTGTAATCCTGGCTACTCAGCATTCTAGTTTGAAGCCACCCAGGTCCAGAATGTCTGTGAGAATTTTATCTCCAATTAACCACCAATAAGCCCAAAGTAGAGTTGTGGTTCAAGTGGTAGAGCAATAGTCTTGGACACAAAATCCCAGAAACAGCACCCAGGCCCTCAGTTGAAGTGCCAGGAAAGGCTAGCAAACACATACCAAAAATGTGGTATTTGCAACCAAAGAATACATTTTAATTTGATCTCTTTTTAGCCAATTTAATGTCTGAGCTCTTGATCTGCAAGCCTCTTGGCCACTCTACTCTTGGAGAACAACAATTATTCAAGTGTAAAAGAAGGATCTAGAATGATTCTCCATTAGAAATGCTGATGTTTGAAAGACTATGCGAAAAAAATACTTCAGTCTCTAAAAGAATATAGCACTCACAGTGGAACCTCTGAATTTGTTAATTGATGGTCAGTATCTAGGCTTGAACTCAGAAGCTGGGCTTTGTCCCTCAAGGCTAGCATTCTACCACTTGAGACACATCTCCACCTCTAGTCTTTTTGGCAATCAATTGAAGTAAGAGTCCCATGAATTTTTCTATCTGAGCTAGCTTTGAATAATGATGCTCAGATCTGAGCCTCCTGAGTAGCTAGGATTACAGGCTTGAGCCTCTGATGGCTAATTGAAATTTAATGGAACCTAATACCAGAGATGTTAGTTAAGACATTTACATCCACCACAAAAGTCCAAGTTAATTTCAGCTTTGGTTTCTCCAACACACTTAAGAGAAAGATAAGTAGAGATCTACCATTAAACCTTAATAGTAGAATTTAAATATTCTTGGCTTATTTTATTTTTTTAATTTAATTTTATTTTATTTGTGAACATACTGTACAGAGGAGTTACAATTACATGGGCAGGATAATGCGTACATTTCTTACCAAGCATTGTAGCCTCCTCCTTTTTTTAACCTTCACATCCCTTCCCAGCCTCCCCAATGACCCCCAATCCCAATCCTTCTCCTTCCTCCCTCTTTCACCCCCTCTGCACCGACGTTGTAAAGCTCGTTTTGGACATGACATCTTGTACTTCCCATTCTGGCAACAGGTCCACCAGTATCCTTAAACAACTGGTTTTTCCCCATCTCCTCCACAAGTAATAATGACATCAGATATAGTGAAAGCAAGGGTTATACTGTGGGGGAGGGACATACAAAGCAACAAAGAGATAATCTTATAAATGCATTAGAAACACATGCATGAAAGAAAAACAAACATTAAAATACACAGCTAAGGGTTCATTTTCCTGACCTCACATTATCTGACCTTTTCCGCTTGACTCATACATATACTAGATATTACAAATAAGGGAAACCATGGGACCTATGCTTCTTTGGGCCTGGATTACTTCACTTAATATAATTTTTTCCAAACCTTTCCATTTCCTAACAAATGGGTCAATGTCATTCTTTCTGATGGAGGCATAGAATTCCATTGTGTATATTTACCACATTTTCTTGATCCATTCATCTACTGAGGGGCATCTGGGTTGGTTCCATATCTTAGCTATGGTAAATAATGCTGCAATAAACATGGTTGTGCTGGTAGCTTTAGTGTGGTCTTGTTTGTAAACATTTGGGTAAATGCCCAAAAGTGGGATTGCTGGGTCATAGGGGAGTTCTATGTGAAGTCTTTTCAGGAACCTCCATACTGCTTTCCAAAGTGATTGAAAAAGTTTACATTCCCACCAACAATGAAGTAAGGTTCCTTTCTGTCCACATCCCCTCCAGCATCTGTTGTTGTTAGAGTTCTTGATTTTTGCCGTTCTAACTGGAGTGAGGTGATATCTCAATGTTGTTTTGATTTGCATTTCTTTTATGGCTAGGGATGTTGAGCATTTCTTCATGTGTCTATGGACCATCCTTCTTTCTTTTTCAGAGAAGTTTCTCTTTAAGTCTTTCGCCCACTTATTTATTATGCAGTTGTTTCTTTCAGGATTTGTTGTTGGGGTATTTAATTTTTTGAGTTCCAAGTATATTTTAGATATGAAACCCTTGTCCATTGTATGGATAGTAAAGATCTTCTCCCAATCCGTGGGCTTTCTATTGATCTTGCTAGCTATGTCATTTGCCCTGCAGAAGCTCTGCAACTTTATGCAATCCCATTTGTCCAACCTTTCTTTGATCTGTTGTGTTTCCGGGTCTCTATTCAGAAAATTTCGGCCTGAGCCAAGGAGACCTAGGGTTTCTTCTATTCCATCCTGTAATGTTTTCAGAGTGTCTGCTTTGAGTTCAAGTTCTTTGATACATTTGGAGTTGATTCTGGTGCAGGGTGATATATAAGGATCTAGCTTAAGTTTTCTACATGTAGTTAACCAATTTTGCCAGCACCATTTACTGAAGAGGTTGTCTTTTTTCCATTTTAATGTTTTAGCTCCCTTATCGAAGATTAGATGGCTATAGGTCTGTAGGTTCATTTCTGGGTTTTCAATTCTATTCCATTGGTCCTGAGGCCTGTTCTTATGCCAATATCAGGCTGTTTTGATTACTATGGCTTTATAGTAGAGTTTGAAGTTTAGTATTGATATTCCTCCAGCAGTGTTCTTTCCATTGAGGAGAGTTTTTGTTATTCGGGGTCTTTTATTGTTCCATGTGAATTTTTGGATTGCCTCTTCTATTTCCTTGAAGAATGAGGTTGGAATATTGATAGGTATTGCGTTGAATTTGTAGATAGCCTTGGGAAGTATTGCCATTTTCACGATGTTAATCTTTCCAATCCAGGAGCATGGGAGGTTTTGCCATTTTTTAAGTTCTGTGTTGATTTCCTTTTTTAAGATTTTAAAGTTTTCATCATAGAGGTCCTTCACTTCTTTAGTTAAGTTAATTCCTAGGTATTTTATTTTTTGTGGGACTATTACAAATGGAGTTGCTTTGCTAATTTCAGCCACACTTTTCTCATTGTTGGCATACAGAAAAGCCATTGATTTTTGGGGGTTAATTTTATAACCTGCTACTTTGCCAAAGTTTTGAATTAGTTTGAGTAATTTGGGAGTGGAGTCTATGGGATTTTTTAAATACAAGATCATGTCATCTGCAAAGAGGGAGGGTTTTATTTCTTCTTTCCCTTTTTGTATCCCAGTTATGTCTGCATATTTTCTTATTGCTGTAGCTAGGCATTCTAATACTAGATTGAAGAGAAGTGGAGAGAGTGGGCATCCTTGTCTTGTTCCTGAGTTAAGAGGAAATGGCTTTAGTTTTTCACCATTGAGTTGTTTTATTTTTTTTTTAATTGTGAGAATACCACACAAAGGAGTTACAACTACATGGGCAAGATCTTGGTTTATTTTGAGTCCTGCTAAATCCTAGATGTCCAGAGACAAATCCCAAAATACAAGGGTTAGGAGGTCAGAGACAGGAGAGTTCCCTGAAATTGCATTAAAATTAATATTAACAATAATATCATTTATTTAACTACCAATCTAACAAATACACTTAATATAATTTTTTCCAAGCTTTTCCAATTCCGAACAAATGTAGCAATGTCATCACTTCTGATGGAGGCATAGAATTCCATTGTGTATATATACCACATTTTCTTGATCCATTCATCTACTGAGAGGCATCTGGGTTGGTTCCATATCTTACTTATGGTAAATAATGCTACAATAATAAACAATGTCGTGCTGGTAGCTTTAGTGTGGTCTTGTTTGTGATCATTTGGGTCAGTGCCCAAAAGTGGGATTGCTGGGAAATACGGGAACTCTATGTGGAATCTTTTGAAGAACCTCCATATTGCTTTCCAAAGTGGTTGAACAATTTTACACTCCCACCAACAATGTAGTAATGTTCACTTCTCTTCGCATCCCCTCAAGCGTCTGTTGTTATTAGAGTTCTTGATTATTGCCATTCTAACTGGGGTGAGGTTGTATCTCTATGTTGTTTTGATTTGCATATTTTTATGGCTAGAGAGGTTGAGCATTTCTTCATGTGTCTATTGGCAATTCTTTTTCCTCTTCAGAAAAGTTTCTCTGTAAGTCTTTAGCCCACTAATTTATTGGGCAGTTGTTTCTTTGGAGATTTGTTATTGGGGGATTTAATTTTTTGAGTTCCAGGGTATATTTTCGATATGAGGCCCTTGTCCATTGTATGGCTAGTGAAGATCTTCTGCCAATCTGTGGGCTCTCTATTGACCTTACTAGTTATGTGCTTGGCCATGCAGAAAGTCTGAAATTTTGTGCAATCCCATTTTTTTCAAACATTCGTTTATTTGTTGTGTTTCTGGGTCTCAATTAAGAAAATTTCACCCTGTGCTAAGGAGACCTAGGGTTTCTCCTATTCCATCCTGTAATGTTTTCAGATTGTCTGCTTTGACTCCGAGGTCTTTGATCTATTTGGAGTTGATTCTGGTGCAGAATTATATATAAGAATCTAGCTTTCATTTGCTACAAGGAGTTAACCCATTTTGTCAGCACCATATACTAAAGAGGTTGTCTTTCTTCCATTCTATTTTTTGAGCTCCGTTATCCAAGATTAGTTGGCTATAAGTCTGTGTGTTCATTTCTGGGTTTTTAATTCTGTTCCATTGGTCCTGAGGTTTGTTCTTGTGCCAGTACAATGCTGTTTTGATTACTATGGCTTTGTAGTAGAGTTTGATATTTGGTATTGATATTCCTCCAGCCCTGTTCTTTCTGTTAAGGATTGTTTTTGCTGTTCGGGGTCTTTTATTGTACCATATGTATTTTTGGATTGCCTCTTCTAATTCCTTTGAAAATGAGGTTGGAATATTAATAGGTATTGCATTGAATTTGGAGATAGCCTTCGGAAGTATGGCCAGTTTCATGATGTTAGTCTTTCCAAACCAGGAGCATGGGAGGTTTTGCCACTTTCTAAGTTCTGTTTTGATTTCATTTTTCAGGTTTTCAAATTTTTCATCATAGATGTCCTTCACTTCTTTGGCTAAGTTAATTCCTAGGTATTTTATTTTTTGTGGGGCTATTACGAATGGAGTTGCTTTCTTAATTTCAGCCTCACTTTTTTCATTGTTGGCATACAGAAATGCCATTGTTTTTTGAGGGTTAATTTTATACCCTGCTACTTTGCCAAAGTTTTGAATCAGCTTTAGTAATTTGGGAGTGGGGTCTGTGGGATTCTTTAAATACAAAATCATGTCATCTGCAAAGAGGGAGAGTTTTACTTCTTATTTCCCTATTGGGATCCCCTTTATGTTTTCATCTAATCTTATTTGTAGCTAAGCATTCTAATACTAGATTGAACAGAAGTGGAGATAGTGGATATCCTTGTCTCAATCCTGAGTTAAGAGGAAATAGCTTTAGTTTTTCTCCATTAAATAGAATGCTGGCTGTTGGTTTGTCATATACAGCCTTTATTGTATTGAGAAATGTTCCATGGATTCCTAATTTTTCCAGGACCATCATCATAAAGGTGTGTTGGATCTTGTCAAATGCTTTTTCTGCATCTATTGAGATAACCATGTGGTTCTTATCCCTGCTCCTGCTGATGTGATGAATTATACTAATTTATTTCCGTATATTGAACCAGCTTTGCATCCCTGAAATGAATCCTGTTTGATCGTGGTGTATGATTTTTTTGTTGAGAAGTTTTTCATGAATATCCATCCAAGAAATGGGTCTATGGTTCTCTTTCTTTGATAAGACCCTGCCTGGTTTGGGGATGAGGGTTATGATGGCTTCATAGAATGAATTCCGTAATGAAGTTTCTCTTTCAATTTTATTGAAGATTTGGAGGGGTATTAGTGTGAGCTCTGCTTTGAAGACCTTGTAAAATTCCGCTGTGAAACCATCTGGACCTGGGCTTTTCTTAGATGAGAGATCTCTTATTACTGTTTATATTTCAATGCTTGATATGGGCCTTTTAAGGTGATTTAACTCATCTTGGTTTAGTTTTTGCATGTCATTATTTGTTAGGAAAAGGTCCATTTCTGCCAATTTCTCAATCTTATTAGTATAAAGTATTGAGAAGTATTTCCTTATAATGTTCTGAATCTTTGTTGTTTCTCTGGTGATGTTTCCATTCTCATCTCTGAGTTTATTTATTTGGGTGTGTTCTTTAATTTTCTGATAAGATTTGCTAACGGTCTGTCAATTTTGTTAATTTTTTCGAAAAACCAACTCTTTGTTTTGCTGATTCTTTCTATGGCTTTTTTTGGATTCTAATTCATTTAATCTGATTTAATTGTAATTCTTTCTTTCTGCTCATTGGGTTGGGGTTTATCTTGCTGCTCTTTTTCAAGGAGGCTCAGATGTGTCATTAAATTATTGGTTTCAGATCTCTCCAATATATTGATATAGGAACTCAGAGTATAAACTTGGCTCGGAGTACTGACTTTGCTCTCTCCCAGAGGAGTTGGTAATTTGTGTGCTCATTTTTGTTGAATACCATGAAATTTGAATTTCATTTCTAATCTCTTCCATGACCCACTCGTGATTCAGCAGTGTTTTGTTCAACCTCCATGTGTTACAGGACTTTCTTTAGTGGCTTTTTGTGCTGAGTCCTACTTTTAATCCCTTGTGGTCTGAGAGAATGCAAGTTATAATTTCAATATATCTGAATATGGACAAGTTTGCTTTGTTGCTTAAAATGTGGTCTATTTTTGAAAATATTCCATATGCTGCTTAGAAAAATGTGTATTCTGATGCTGCTGGGTAAAATCTTCGGTAGATGTCTTTAAAATCTTGTTGATCTATGCCGTTGTTTAGATATGCAGGTTCTTTGTTGGGTTTTTGCCAAGTTGATCTATCTAGTGGGGATAGTGGTGTGTTAAAGTCTCCAACAATTAATGTCTTTGGATCTATGTGGGATTTGAGGGAAAGTTGGGTTTCTTGGATAAATTTTGGTGCTCCGTTGTTTGGTGAATAGATATTTAGAAGTGTATATCCTCCTGAAGGAGAGATACATTAATTAGTATGCAGCAACCTTCTTTATCTCTTCACACTAATTTTCAATTGAAGTCTATTTTATCTGATATTAGGATTGCAACTCATGCCTGTTTAGGGGGGCCGTTTGCTTGGTAGATTTTTTCCAGCCATTCATATTGAAAATGTGTTTGTTTTTATGGGCAAAATGGGACGACTGAAGGCAGCAGATAGAAGGTTCTTGCTTTTTAATCCATCTAGACAGTCTATTTCAATTAATTGGAGAGGTAAGTCTGTTAATGTTGAGAGATGGAACTGACAAGTATTTGGGAGTTCCTGCCATTTTATCCACCTTCGGGGCTGTGGCAACTGGGTTCTTTCTATGGTTCTTGGATTCTTGTTGGTTTTCTATGTGTAAGACATCTTTAAGAATCATTTGTAGGGCTGGTTTGGTGGAGATGTATTGTTTCAATTTTTCTTTGCTGTGGAAGCTTTTTATTTGACCTTCGTTTATGAAGGAGAGTTTAGCTGAGTACAATTTTATTGGGTGATTATTGTTTGTCTTTACAGCATGGCATACATCATTTCAGGCTCTTCTTGCTTTGATTGTCACTGCTGAGAAATCTGGGGTGATTCTAACTGGTTTCCCTTTATAGGTGATTGATCTGTTCTCTTTGACAGCTTTAAGGTTCTTTTCCTTGGTCTGCATTGATCCTGTGAGGATTATAATGTGATGATGGGTTGTCCTGTTCTGGTCTGGTCTATTTGGAGTTCTAAAAGCTTCTTGTATCTGAATAGGCCTAGCTTTTTGCATGTTTGGGAAGTTCTCTGCTAGGATCCTGTTGAACAAATTTTCTAGACCATTAACTTCTGTTTCTAGGTGCTCCTCTACACCCATTATCCTCAGATTAGTCCTTCTGATGGTGTCTTCCAAATGTTGAATAGATCTATCATATTTCTTGGACTTTTCTTGGATGGTTGTATGTTCTTTCTCTATAATATCTAGGCTGTCTAAATGCCTAAGACTTCGTAGGGACATAGTAGATATCATTGAATACTAGATTCACGGCTCTGGCACTCTCTACTAATATGCATATATTGCCATACTACCACCTGCCTATCCATGTATGGCTATTTTAGCCACCTCTGGGGCTTGATCTCAGCGCCTGCCAAGAATTTCATCCTCGAGTAAGAAGCCAAGTGTGACACCTGTTTTCCTTTTCTGGGAGAGTTCTGGGTGTCAGGCATGATGAAAAACAAGTCTACAAATCTAGATGCAATGTGATAGCATGTAAACAATGTCTTACATTTTTAGGTGTCCTCACAGTCGGTAAAATAAATGAATAAAACAACAAATACAATGAATAACCACACCAAACATGATATAGACTGAATATCTATATGGAAGTTCAATCCTATCTTTAAAATATATATAAGGAGTATGACTGGGGCATGAATTCAGGCCTAGGGAACAGGCCTGAATTTCTGGTCTTCAAGCATAGTGACCTTCCCCTTCCCCCACAGTGCAACATAGTTAACCAGTTTCTACATTTAAATCCCAGGCCTTGCATACAAAAAAAATCTCACATTCCAAGCCAAAGAGTTTCATTAGCATTTATAATATTATTTTAAAGTTCACTTTGCCTTTATTTGAAACATTTTGATTTCATAACATGAGAGTTTTTTTAAAAAAGGGGTTTAAACTTTTACATTTCAGCATAGCACTTTGGTGTTTTTGACCATCAGCCATGAAGAGTGAGAATGAAAATGAGGATATTATTTCTCCCTAGAAGGTTGGGACAGTTGATGTTATTTCTTATTTTTTCTTTCTTTTTTTTTTTTTTTTGTCGGTCGTGGGGTTTGAACTCTGGGCTTCGGTGCTTTCCCTGTGCTCTTCAGTTCAAGGCTAACGCTCAATCACTTAAGCCACAGCACCACTTCCAGTTTTCTAGAGGTTTATTGAAGATAAGAGTCTCACAGACTTTCCTCCCTGGCTGGCCTTGAGTCGCCTTCCTCAAATCTCAGCCTCCTGCACAGCTAGGATTATAGGCATGAGCCACCCGTGCCCGGCAGTTGATGTTATTTCTATTTAGAGTTATTTTTATAATTATAAAATGTCTTCAATTGTGTCCTGTGAGTTTTCCTCAGTGCCTACTACGAAATAGACTAGGGGAGTCCTCATAGCACCAAAGGATGAGTTTCTGAATAAACACTCACTTCTGTGAAGACAGTAGGTACTTGTAAGCATTTTGGAAATAAACTGGATTGTAAAATGAAAAACAAAAACATTGGTACTAAGATGTAGCTCAGTAGTGGAGTAGTTGACTAAAGAGCATAAGACCCTGGAAGAAAAGTTTCCTAAAGCTCAGAATTTTAGAATTTTGTATGAACAAACTTATTTCCTTTCCTTTTTTTTTTGTCTGTGGTGGGGCTTGTACTCTGGGATTGGGCATTATCCCTGCACTCTTCAGCTCATTGTGAGTACTCTACAGCTTGAGCCACATCGCCACTTCCAGTTTTCTAGTGGTTTATTGGAAGTAAGGGTCTCCCGGACTTTCCTGCCCTGGCTTGCCTTGAACCGCCATCCTCAGATCTCAGCCTCCTGAGTAACTGGGATTATAGGTGTGAGCCACTGATGCCTGGTTCATGAACAAACATCTTAAATTGATTCTAAAGAAGCAAACCTCGAACATACTTTTTTAACAAATAATTTATAATGCCATGCTTAAGGCACTAATTCAGAAGTATTTTTTCATTGGCTGGTTTCTTAGTTTATATATATATATATATATATATATATATATATATATATACGTTATTAATTTATATATACACATATTATTAAAAACATAGCTTTGAAGTGTACCTAAGAACATATGTGCTCATGTAAAATTATACAAATGCACAAGCTTGATTTTTTTTCAGTTTGTTGGTGCCATAAATTAGGTGGGATTTGTGTATTGTTTTGTTCTCTGGTTTTGGAGGATTTCTCTCCCCTTTATTCCCCTACCCCCTCTCCCCACAATTGAATTCAGCTTGTTCTTTCTTGGCTTGGTTGTTCGTAGCTGATTTTCTACCACTTCAGCCATACCTGTAGACTAGCTTTTTGCCAGTTAATTAGAGATGATATCTCTCAGGCTTTGCTGCCTGGATTGGCTTTGAAACTTCATCTTCCAGTTCTCACCTCCTGAGTAGCTGGGATTACAGATGTGAGCCACTGGGGTGTCTAGGGATAAACTAATTTGGCTGATGTATTCTTTCTGTTTTTCTAAGCATGGAATGATCTACTATAGAATTTCAATGAATGTCCTGGGTCTGAAGTAAGATATATAATACATATGCAAATCTGTATAGTTCTCATAAGATGTAATCAATTTAATACATGTTATAAGTGTAATAATAGTCAATAAAATAATGAATGAATAATAAAAAATAAAATAAATAAATACACTCAAAGCAAATTGCAATAAACATAAGTATGTAGATATTAATCATTATTTCAAATGTGAAAAATATTTCATTAACAGGGCTGGGGATTGAATTCAGGCATAGGGAACAGGCCTGAATTCCTTGTCTTCTAAGAGGGTGAGTTTCCCCATCCCCCCAGTGAATTAGTGTTCCCCAGACTCTGAGTTCAATTCCCAGGTCTGGCAGAAAAAAAGGGCATGAATTCCAAGCCAGGGAGCTGGCTGGCTTTGAACCGTGTTGTTCAGATCTCAGCGTCCTAAGTAGCTAAGATTACAGGCATGAACCATAGCCAGTGCCAGGCTATTTTTTAAATTATTTATTTATTTATTTATTTATTTATTTTTTGCCCAGCATGGGGCTTGAACTCATATCGTGGCAACTCTGCCTCAGCTAACATCAACCTAGGCTGGGATGGTGCAGCCTCTGGACCCACAGCCCATCTTGGGATCCTAGGCCTCGGGAGCTGACAGGAAAACAAAATGAAAACGGCACCAAAAAGAAGACAGGAACCTCCTACGGATGGCAGTTTCTTGGTTTTCCTTCCTTGCATGGTGATGATCCCGGGTCCAAAAAACCCTGCTGCAACCAGTAGGTCACCTGACATTGCTGAAGGCTGACAGGCTGGCAGAGAAGCCATAGGCCAACCTGGACACCTAGGCCCTGAGTTTGAATCCCAGTCTTGCTACTTACAAAGGGCTGGAGAGCCTAAGAAACTATTGCTTGTCCATAGGAACGCCAAAGAAATGTGATCAATGTCATGGTTGGATCAGTAGTTCATCAATCAGTCTAGTATAAATTTGGACCCAATGATCACAGAACACAGATTGATTTTAATGCATACTTTATTATGCATTAAAAGAATACTATTCAGTAAAGACCTGAGAATCTGTACGAACGTAGTATATGTCATTTAATTCCACATAGACATCATTGGCAGTATCAAAATATCTAAATATATATTTATCTGTATACCATCGTCTGAATAGAAAGGTACTGCGATTTTGGCCAAACCTGTGGCTCCATCCTAGGTCCTGGGCTCCACTTGGCAGCTGAACGGGCTAGAGACGGCATGCTGACACTCCTCCATTCATGAATTGGGACTTCTAGGCCCTCAATTCAGGTACCAGCATTGCCAAAAATTTCATTTCGGAGTAAGATTCCAAGTGAGACACCTGTTTTCCATTTCTGTGCAAGTGCTGGGTGTCAGGTATAATGTACATAATATGTGTGCAAAGCTACATGCTATGGAATAGATTGGAATAAATGATATAGGTGTGCTCACAGTCCATAAAATAAATGTTAATTCAATCAATCAATGATAATATATAATGAATCACTCCAACAAACCTGATACAGTCTGAATATATAGATGTAAATAAAAATCACATATTTAAAATGTCTATAAATGTTACATTTTTTTGGCTGGTGTTTGAATTCAGGCCTAGGGAAGAGTTGAGAAATTTATGCATGATTCACATAGGAAATGATAGGCAAGACCTCTGGCACAAAAATTATTTTTAATTAAGACTTCACGAAATGTGACAATAATAATTACATTCAATAAATCGAGGAATTGAGAAAGATCCAAGAATTGGTAGTCACATGGTAGATAGGATTCCAACACAGCTTGCCACGTTTTCTCTATACAAATAGGAATTTATTAGCATACTAGCTTCAGCTTATGAAGGGTTGAATATGGTGCACAAACCCCACCCCGGAGCTCAAACTCAGGTCCTGGGTAGGGCTTAGATCCTTAGTAGCTCAAAAGTTGCTGTGTTCATATGGACCCTTTAGAAAGTTGGGCCTGCTAGGCCCAGAGTTCAACTCCCAGCAATGCCAACAGGTTCATCCTGATGTGAGAAACCAATCTTTACAATCCTGTGAAATCCTGGGCCTCATCGAGGATGGAGAATGCTATATAGGCAATTCTATAGCCATTGGAATATGTTGTCATACATGGCAACACAGATATACCTGCCACCATACTCAATAAAATACACAATACATCCATGAATAAGACTCAAAATTAAAATATAATTACAATGAAAGTAAGATGCATACCACACCTGTATGTAAATAGAGATCCTATGTTTAAAAAAGGTAAGCTTGTTATTTTGTCCACTGCTGGGACTTCAGATCAGGCCCAGGAACAGGCCTGAAAATCTAGTCTTCAGGGATGATGAGCTTCCCCTTCCCCCACAGTGCAACGGGATTATGCATATCTGAGTTCAAATCCCAGGCCTGACAAAAGATTCATCCTGATGTCAGAAGCCACTCTTTACACCTGTTTTCCTCTCATATGGAAGTTCTGGGTCTCAGCTAGGATGGAGAATGAATGCATAGGCAACCCTATAACCATGGGAACAGGTCATCATCCATGTCAGCAGAGTTATACCTGTCACCATACTCAGTAAAATACACAATACCTCCATGTATTAGAAACAAAATAAGGAGAAGGATTGCACCAAACGCAAGATGCTATCCACACATATATGTCAATACATATCCTATGTTTCAATTATGAATTTATGCCTTTCTTGGCCCTCACTGGGGCACAACCTCAGGTCCTGAGAATGACTTAGC